>NC_021166.2:22452355-22466114 GCF_000331145.2 Cicer arietinum
TCCCTATTTTATTGTTATCAAAGTGATTTATTTATGTTGTTGATTAGTAAATGACACATCTTAATAAGACCCAATTCAGACTTATGTGCTTATAGCATAAAAGCTTATCATATAAGTGTTCATGTTTAAACTATTTCTATGACAAGATAAAATAAAGTCAAACTGTTTTGATATAAACTATGTTACTATAAGCTGTTTTCTTAAGTCATCCTGAATTGCTTATGGAAATAAGTTGAAAACAACTTATGGGCATGTTCTAAGCTGTTTTCATAAGCTCTCCCAAACAGTCACACAAGTGCTTACGTCTGTAGATATGCTCAAATAATCCAATCCAAATAGGCCCTCAGTATATTCTTACGTGCTTGATTTGTTTGGTTTCATATTTGTCTTCGGTAAACTTTTTAAATGAAGATGAATCAAGTGTTCAACTTCTGTTGTTTCTCGAAAAGGTTCTCAATATTCTTTACAGCTTGCAGATTTGACCGGAGAGCTGATGCGTTTGGCAATTGGTAGGATATCAGATGGTGAACTTGAATTTGCCGAGAAGATATGTAGTTTTGCACGTGATATATACAGAGAGCTTACACTTGTAGTGCCACATATGGATGACAGTTATGATATGAAAACAAAGATGGATACCATGCTCCAAAGTGTCATGAAAATAGAGAATGGTAATAATTTCTGTTTTTATTTTGTCAAAAAATAAGAAATAAAGTTTCTGTTTGCAAAACTAATTTTTCTATCTAAAATTGATGCCTCAATATCTTACTCAAGGTATGAATAGTTAATGATTGGATAATCTTGACAATACATATTGTTTATGTAGCTTGCTTTAGTGTCCATGTGAGAGGATCAGAATATATTCCACTTTTGGGATCAAATGATCCAAGTTCCTTCTTAGTTGGAATTCCAGATATTGAACTATGAGGTATTTTATTATCCTTAATCTCATTTTATTCTATTTACTATTGACTCTATTTACTATTGTCCATTTTAAATGAAAAGAGATTTCATTATCTTGTACAGGTTATCCAATGTGAAATCTATGTAGATGAGTGAATAGTCTACTTGAAGGTTTAAGGGTTGATTTGATATCACTGCATTACCATGGATGGTGATATTTACATAGATTCTTAGCAAAGATGACATGTATGATTTGAAAACGTTGATCATTTCACTTAATGTTGCCAAGCATGTGCTAAATCTTCTTTGGGGTTAAATGAAACTTGTCTTAAAACTAGAATCATGCTATCATATGAATATTTTAGTTTTTGTTTTTTTAATCAGACATAATGTAGATGTAGGTGTGTCCATGTCTTGTTTTGATTACATGTAGACAATTTTAACTGGATAAAATGAATTAGCCATACCTTACATTTACTTTTACAGTGTTGTTTTGTGTAAACTGATCGAAGTAGAGGATTATTCTAGCATGGACCACTTTTATTGGTGGCTCATAAATTGTAACCATTGTTTGATCCTACATTTCACAATCATTATTCACCATGAACCTTATGGACAAAATTACGACCCTAGCCATCACAATAGTTTTTAAACTCGATTCGAACAGGATGGCCCGACACATAGCCGGTTCGGTTATGCAATTAGATCGTTTATGCTGTTGACCGGTTGAAAAGTCTGAATTGGTGAAACTCTGAGCAGAACTCAGACAGATATGTGTATCCATAGTATAGAACCATACAACTGAAAATTCGTAAATAATTAATCTTGAAAACTCGACATTTAATAACTAATCTCAACACAAAATAAAATCGACTGCAATAAGTCATCTACTAATTTAAGTCATCTACTAAATAAAATCGATGTAGTAGACATTTAAGTCATCTACTAATTTAATCGACTGCAATAATTCTTCCAAAGGATGTCATACTACTAATTTAATCGACTGTAAATTTTCTAAATTTTAATATGATAATATTAAATTTAAAAAAGAATTATATGTTTTAATTTAAAAATATTAAAATCTGAGGTTTTTATTGAGAAAAAATTGTTTTTGAGATTTTTAATGATAATTTTTTTGTTTTTATAGGGACATAAAACGTTTGTTTTAGTGACATTATCTTCGGACTGACTCTGATTTCTTAACTCTCGAAGTTTTCAACAACTCTAATGAGATATAAAATCTAAGAATAATGCAAACTATTCTAAAAATAAGTAATGTTCTAAGTTGCTGCACTAGTCAAAACAATTGACCACGTCATTTGTGTTCTTTCAAAAATATTGTTTAAAATATATAATACACAACTTTTTCTATGATAAAATTACAATTTTCATTAATCAATATAAAATCATCCAGTCAAAAATCAATTATATTTCCACATTTGTAATAATAATAATAAAATAAATAAATTACGATGATTTATTCGGCAGAAAAAAAAAATCAATCTTATTACTATAAATCTATCTTCTAAGTATATTACGTATAATATACTTCTTCTGCACAAGTACATATTGTATACTTAAATTTTACCAAAAATATACTAATACTTAAATCTTTGTAAAGAAAACTTCAATCTTATTACTAAAAATAAGAGCAAGGCAAGAAGTGATTGGCGCAATTTAGTGATAGACAAAGGAGGCAGATGCAAGTCAACATATATGAATGACATACTAGTATACTTGAATCTGTTTAATCGGTTTATTTTGGTCGGAAATCTCAAACCTAGCATATTTATGTACGCAAAAACAGAGAAGGTGATGTGGTTTGGAGAGCGTGAGATGCATGTCATTAGAAAAAGAGGATTTCTATTTAGTACGAGAGAAGTAAAAATAAAACACATTATTTTTTGTTTTTGATGGGATACACGAGAGAGAGAAAATGAAAAGTAATAATTTATACACTACATTTATTTTGTTAGTTCCATGTGTTGTACTATTCATCGTTTTCCTTGGAAAGAAAATGGTTCGATGTTTGGAATAGAAAATTTCGGGGAATAAAGAACCGTCAGTTACCAATTAAGTAATAATTAAGTTAACTATTTGTATTCTCTATATTATAGATTCTCATTGGAATTTTTTTTCTTTCTAAATATAAATTTTTTTAATTTACTAGTTGCATTTATTATTTTCTCTAAACATAATTCTAATTAATACTACTAATTTGTGGAATTTGTTTTGGAATATAAAAAATCAATATTAAAAAGACAATTTAACCATATTTCTATACAAAATAAATACATTAACTACACTATTTGATTTTTATTAGTAAGAGTGAAATACATAATTAATACACATAGGGAGTACTTATTACTATATATATGAACAAACTTTAAGGATCGATGCGCACCTCAACTAATAGTTCTATACCCCCTACACCATGATAAAATTAAGTGATGAAAACTCTCTTGTGCCAGAATACTTGCAAGAAGATATAAGCCAAGAATGCAAGGAGTGAATACGAACATTGCCATTAAAAAAATGATGGATTACAACACCTCCATCAATATCAAGGATTTTAGCAAACCACAAAGGATCTTCAAGCTGTTTTATCTTGTCTTTCAAGCCTGTGATACATATCTAATCCTAGCTACCACTCCAAAAGCAGGTACCATTTGGTTCAAAGCATTGACTTTTGCCTTACTCAAACGCAATAAATATCCAAATATTTATAACAACGACCACCCTTTGCTCACTACTAACCCTCATGCCCTTGTTCCCTATTTGGAACTTAACCTCTACATTAAGAAACATATTCTTCCTCAACTCAACTCAACTCAACTCAACTCATTTTCCTCTCCAAGGCTTTTCTCTACACTCATTGCCAAAATCTGTGAAAGAGTCAACTTGTAAGGTGGTGTATGTTTGTAAAGATCCTAAAGACACTTTTGTTTCATTTTAGCATTTCAAAAACAAGCTAAGACCACAAAGTAGTGGAAAACTATCACCCAAAAGCTAAGAT
The DNA here is from genome assembly GCF_000331145.2 of Cicer arietinum. Classification (NCBI taxonomy): domain Eukaryota; kingdom Viridiplantae; phylum Streptophyta; class Magnoliopsida; order Fabales; family Fabaceae; genus Cicer; species Cicer arietinum. Next base: position 22,456,275 of record NC_021166.2, read on the forward strand.
CACTACTTTGTGAGTCCTATTTGACATGGTTTATTTGAGTTATGTGTCTTTTGTTTAGTTTCATAAATTTGTTATTAGCATTTTGTTAGTTTGTTTTACTTAAGGTATGTGTGAGAAGACTCTCTTTTGATGAGTTTATTCTACTGTTGCAATTCTTGAGATAGTTATGTTGTTTAATAAATTTGCTTTTTTAATAAAAAAACATGGCATTATATATGTGTGCTCCTAGTCTGTATCAAATTTAAATCAAAGAGGGAATGTGATAGAACTACTTTTGTATAAGCTATTCTCAAGAGCTTATTTGACAAAATATTTTTATAACAAGAACTTGAAAATAACTTATAAAAGCATGTTGTAAAGTTAAAACTTGGGACTGAAGATAAAATGCATAAAAATAGATTTGTATTAAATAGTTTCTACAACTAATATTAAATAGCTTACTTACATATAAAAATGACATTTCTCTTCCATACGCTGCTATGAAACACGAACGTTTAATCATAGAGCAGTTAGCTCAACATCTTAATGAGTACAAAATATTTTCTGAGCAGGATTAATTGATTGGGAACCGACATGCATTTCCAAAGACTCAAACTCTCAAGTCTAATATAAATTAAAATGAGCACAAGGAAGTATCCATTCTCAAACAGTTTTTCTGTTCAGGGATAATTTAGCAATAGAACATTTCACATATACCAGAACTGGTCTTTACAACAAAAATAGATTTTCAGAGTGGTTTAAGCACATAATTTTCACTATTTCAAAGGCCACAAAATAGATTATCAAAACTGTCCCAGAACTAAAAGAACTCTGATTATGGCCTATGTGATTATTTATGAACCTTTTGGATGGTGAGCCACTTTCATAAAAAAATAATTATTCACTCACTCATAATACCTCTCCCATACCAAGATTCTGTTGATCAGAGTGGAACCAGACTTTATCCCACAAGCCATGTCTCGGGTTTGAGCATTGTGAATGGAAAAAACATGATTGAGAGGAGAGATACCATTAAAGGCAGTCAGCCAAATTTTCCGGCAGAAATTAAGCATCGGCAAAACCGATGTATACTTCACAGTTACCAATAATTTTAATATATGAATAATAATAGTAATACCTCCTCTATCATTCAGACTCCTTGAGCAACATCCCTTATATTTGGAACATATCCATGTGCTCTCAACAAAATCGTCAATCCCTTCAATACCCTATATATACTTTCTGTCTCTGAATGTCTCTCATCTAAGGAATAAAATTCCACCACACTATCATTACACTCAATAACACTACATCCTGGCAATTTCCTAAACCCAGTATCTCTCATTGCAATCTTCAATCTGGCAACATCTTTGGATCTTCCCATATCCTTATATATGTTTGAAAGCATTACGAAATTTGCAGGGTTTTTCGGTTCAAGTTCAATCAGCCTCTGTAGGGCAAGTTCTGCTATCTCCACATTCTTGTATATCCTACATGCCCCAAGTAATGCAGCCCAGATAACCGCATCAGGTTCCATGGGCATCTTTCTTATAAAACTCACAGCTTGATCTAAAAGACCAGCTCTTCCTAACAAATCAACCATACACCCATAATGCTCAATTTGAGGCACAATTTTGTAATGATCAACCATTGATTTGAAATACAAAAAACCATCTTTGACCAAACCCATATGAGTACAAGCAGACAATATCCCAACGAAAGTAACCCCATCTGGTTCTTCTCCTTCACTCTTCATTCTGTCGAACAAACTCAACGCATCGGGCGCATGTCCATGTACGGCTAATCCATTAATGATCGTATTCCAACTAATTATATCCTTTCTATCCAAACCATTGAACACGACAACTGCATTTTCAATAACACCACATTTTGCGTACATATCGATTAAAGCATTACCAACGAACAAGTTTCCTTTATACCCAATACTCTCTGCATACACATGAACCCACTTACCCATATCAAGTGCTCCCAATCTTGAACATGCAGACAACACCGCCACAAGCGTGAAATCGTTAGGAACCACATGACCCTCAACCAACATTCGGTTAAAAGACTCCAAAGCATCAGAAAAAAGTTCATTCTTAACATAACCCCCAATTAGTCCGTTCCAAGAATATACATTTTTCTCAGGCATTTCATCAAACAACTTCTCAAACAAATCAACGTCTCCATTAGCAGCATAGCCATTCAACATAGCGTTCCACGACATTGTATCGCGATTTGGCATCTTATTGAAAAGCTCTCTCGCAGCAACCATATTCTTCAATTCAATGTAACCCGAAATTACAATGCTCCACATTACAACATCACGCTCAGGCGCTAGATCAAAAAGTCGTTTCCCAGAAGTCACGTCTCCGCACGAGATATAAGCGCTTATAATAGCAGTCCAAACAACAACGTTTCTCTCACGTATTTCACCAAACACTTTATAAGCATTTTCAACACAACCCTTCGTTGAATACATATCAATCAACGTAGTCGCAACAAATGAATTCGACTTAAAGCCGCGTTTGGCGGCACAACAATGAACTTCTTCACCTTCAATAAAAGCTTTCGTTTTCGTGCATGATTTTATAATCATCGGAAAAGTGAAGCAATTCGGCACCGCCGAAACGCGGTTTAGTTTACAAAACAAAATGACGGCGTCGCGGTGATGTTCGTTTTGGGAGTAACCTCGGAACATGGCGTTCCACGTGGCAGTGTTTGGTTCGGGAATTTTATCGAACAGTTTTCGTGCGTGTTGCATTCGTCTGAGCCGCGAACACGTTGTGATGAAACTTGGCGCGACGAAATCGTTGTGTTCGAGTCCATGGGTTACTATTTGGGCTTGGATCTGGTGGAGGTGTTCGCAGGATTTACATGAACGCAATAGAGAAATGAACTTATCTTCTATGATTCTCTGAACTGGATTTAACATAAATTTTGTTAAAGGCTCCACCATTGGGGAGCATTTGTGACCGTAGATTATATGTTGAAAATAGATCAATGGTGTTTATAGTATTACCTGGAACCTGAACAACAGGTAATTGGGCAGTAATTGTTCTTCTAACAAATATAGAGTAGGCCGCAGCATAACAAACCTCTTAACTGTTCACTCTTCACTGTCATATTGCCAATAACGCCGATCACTTCTTAGTTTCGGGTAGGGACCGGTCCAATCTGAACCAGTTTTGAAGTATCACATGTATTCTTCACTCATTTTTTGAAAGGCATGAACGAGAAAGCAAATTTTACTTTGAGTTCTGAAGCTCCTGTTGATTTAATTATACAAATCTAAGCTCCCATCGCATCATAGAAATATCTCCTTACCACTTGTTTCTTGAATGGTCTTTGATTTTTATCATGTTTGAAATTTTGAGTGAATTTTAATCATTATTTTAGAAAATTTGACTGGTTTTCGAATTGGAAAGTTGTGTAGAACTTGTATATTCACGTTGACTCAATAGTAATAGCATATTTTTATTTATGAGAAGGTAGTTGAAAAAGTTTTATACAGTAACTCTCATAATCTATCATGAAAAACTAACGTAATGTATCAATTACTAACATTTGTTTATAAAAGAAATAACATACCTTTGTTTGTCTTCTTTATATCATTTGGTGATTCGTATGTAGATGTATTCATAGTGCAAATCCACTTGGGAACGCCGTGACCCAAACTAATTTAAAGTGCCTTTTAATACAATTTGTTTGAGTTTGAGTCTTTTTTCGTTATATGAATTAAATGTTAAATAAACTCCCATACAATTAGGATATATTGGGTTTGAATATGGAACATGTGTCAGCATAAAAATATTGTCATTTATTAGTTAAATTAAACCTTATAAATTAGTTAAGTTTGAGTCTTATTTGAACCAATTTGTTTCTTTTTCTTTTTTACAAAATAATGATAATGATGTTCATTCATCCAAAGTAAGAGAATACATTGATTAAGACAATACAAATTCACTAAAAAAATAGAAAGATGAATTTGCGAAGAAACTCACAACATCAATTTAATATCATAAAATAAAAAAATATCTACAAATTTGATAAAATTACAAAATTAAAGTGATCATAATACATATCCTCCGGATCTGCATCGTTGACGATGCTAAAGTAAACCCTGAATCAAAGTTATTCTTTCAATATGAAAGAAATAAACATTGTAATAAGACGAAAAATCAAAGACACCGCTTAAGATGGTGAACAAAACATCGTCTTACTAAGGCGGCACAAAATAACATAGAAACACAAAAGGAAATATAGATCTGTGAGAAAATCACTTATTTGAATTAAAAAATAGAGAAAAATGACATACAAAGGATGATTTCAAATAAAAAAAGATTTTAAAACCGTGTGACAGAGAATGTAAAATAAACTACTATGAGCAGTTGAGTTGAACCAATTCATTTAAACATAATGATATTGAGTTTGAGTATTATATTTGATATTTTGAATATGCGGGTCCAAATGAAATATTTTTATCAAAATTTTACTCGGAGTTGTTGCAACGCCGATCCAAGATATCGCGTGATTTAAAGTGAATTTTAATATGAGATTTTTTTAGAGTCTATAATAATATCACTACACCAAAAATGACATTTTATAGCGCGTCTTTTAAAGCGCTTATTAAATACAAGCGCTTTTGTAGAATATTTTAAAAATAACGGAGGATACAACAACGCTTTTTTTGACAAGCGCTGTAGAAAAAGTGCTGTTGTAGGGTCATATAGGGTCACATAGCACTTGCACAAAATGCTTACAACCCTTTTACGACGCTTTTTGTAAAAGCGCTGTAAATTGAAGCGCTCTCCTATAGCTTTTACAACGCTTTTTGAGCGCTTTAAACACAAGCGCTGTAAAATGTAGCGCTTCCACCTTATGTTACATGGCTTTTAAAACGCTTTTTGTGAAAACGCTGTAGAAGTCTTGCGCTTTGACATAATTAAAGAACCTATTAGAGCGCTTATTAAACAAGCGCTGTAAAATCATTCACTTTAAATAAAAATCATTTACTTTAAATAAATAAAAACAAATTTATGAACCCTCATCTCCTCTACTATGGGAACCCTCCTCTCCTCTACGTACTATGCGACCATCTACTGCTTCTCCTTTATAAAAAATTGGATACGTTGTCTCAGGTACTGTATTTATTAATATGTTGTTGTCACTAAAACTAATAAATTGTTACACAATAAATCATATTAAATCTATTCTTTTTTGAAATTTGTTGATCTGTTCTGTTTTGAAATCAGACTTGGACCTTGGTTTCCATTTTCCAATATTAGATATGTGTACTATATATTGGTATAATGTTATCAGTAGCTTATTATTTGTGTAACTGCATTTATATAGGTCATATAATATGGATCGGAAATGGATGTCTGCCAATCGATTGTCAAAAGAGTATGAAAATGGAGTGAAGGAGTTTGTTGAGTTTGCAATGAAGAATGCAAAAGATCCAAATAGAGTCGTTTATCCTTGTTTAAAATGTTGTTTTGGAAAACGCGTTAGAGAAGATGAATTGGAAGGACATTTAGTATGACATGGAATTGATCAAAGCTATACATGTTGGATAAGACATGGCCATAAAAAAAAAAGGAAACATTAATTTTGAGAATGGTATGACATATGCTTCAACTGATTTCGACACAGATACATATGAGTTGGACCGAGTTGAGGAGATTGCAAAAACAGTTGAAGAAGATTTTCAGGATTGTCCTAAAATGTTTGAGAGTTTGTTGAGTGATGCAGAGAAACCATTATATAATGGTTGTACTAAATTCACAAGAATATCGGCGATATTAAAGTTGTACAACTTTAAAGCGAGTAATGGATGGTTTGATAAAAGCTTCATAGAATTATTAACACTCTTAAAAGATATGTTATCAGATGGTAATGAACTTCCCAGTCGAACCTATGAGGCTAAACGAATTTTGTGCTCTATTGACATGAGTTACGAAAGGATTCATGTGTGTCCTAACGATTGCATTTTATTTTGAAACGAATATGAATTACTAAAGGCGTGTCCGAAATGCAATGTCTCTCGATATAAGAAGAAATAATCTACTCCAGCAAAAGTCGTGTGGTATTTTCCTATAATACCAAGATTTAGGCGCATGTATCGCAGTGAAAAAGATTCAAAACAGTTGACATGACATGCATATGAAAGAATTAGAGATGGAAAGTTTCGACACCCTGCAGATTCTCCACAATGGGCCAAAATTGATCACGAGTATCCTGAATTCGGGATAAAGTCAAGAAATCTATGACTTGCACTTTCTACTGATGGAATGAATCCACATGGTCTTCCTCACACAACACGTGGCCTGGGATTTTGTTGATTTATAACCTACCTCCATGGTTATGTATGAAGTGTAAGTTTATGATGTTGTCTCTGTTAATTTCTGGACCCAAACAACCGGGGAATGATATCGACGTATACTTGACTCATTTAATTGAAGATTTAAAAAATATGTGGGAGACAGGTGTGGAGGTTTATGATGGGTATAAGAAAGAATGTTTTAATTTGAGGGCTATGTTGTTCGGCACAATTAATGATTTTCCAGCATATGGTAATTTTATCAGGATATAGCATTAAAAGTCAGTGTGTATGTCCTATATGTGAAGAGAGTACAAATTGGATGCGGTTGAAACATTGTAAGAAGAATATATTTATTGGACATCATAGATTTTTACCTTATAATCATCAGTATCGTGGGTGGAGAAATGCATTCAATGGAAAATCAGAGGAAGGTAAAGCTCCTTTAGCACCGACTGGATATCAAATACTTGAAAAAGTACAAGGTTTGACCAATAAATTTGACAAACCTTTTGCGGGAGAGCTGGTCAAAACTTGGTGAAAGAAAAAGTCAATTTTCTTTGAATTTCCATATTGGAAGTCATTGTATATAAGACATTTCCTTGATGTGATGCATATTGAAAAAAATGTATTTCATAGTGTTATTGGTACGTTACTCAATGTTCCAGGAAAGTCTAAAGATGACATCAATGCAAGATTGGACTTGGTCGATATGGGAATAAGAAATGAATTGGGTCCCGTAAAGAAAGGAAATCACACATATCTATCTAGAAAGGAAAAAATTGTTTTATGTAAATTTCTACACAAAGTTAAAGTTCCAGAAGGATACTCTTCAAACATTAAAAATTTAGTTTGTATGAAAGAACTCAAGTTAAAAGGTTTGAAGACCCGTGATTGTCATATTCTAATGGAGCATTTGCTACCAATAGCTATACGTTCCATTTTACCTGAAAAAAGTTCGACGAGCCATAACTAGATTATGTTTCTTCTTCAGGGAAATTTGTAGCACTAGAGGCAAAACATAAGTAATTTAGTAGAGCCAAAATACATGGCATCATAGAACAACTAAAAGAGACAAAAACAAAAAGATAAATCAGAGGCATAAATACTCATTGTTGAAAAATGACATCAGAGACAACACACCCAAAGACGTAAGTTAATCATCAGAGGTAAAAGGCCCAAAATCATGAGTTAGAAATCAGAGGTAGAATGAGAGAAGGCATTGGGGACATACTTATCAATTTCCTGTTGAGACAACATCTCTCTAATGGTTTTAATGATATCAAAATTGTTTAAAAGATTATGATTATGGTTAATGACTAATCTGTGCTTTTGAGTATTCATATAAGTAAACATGTTATTAATCATTAAGACAAAAAGGAGAAAAATCTGATTCAAATCTAGAGGATTGGAACTCGAGAGGATGACCTCGTGAGATGATGATTCTTCAAATCTGCAGAATACTCATCCTTGCTGAAACAAATTGTTTTATTCATTAAATAAAAGCAAAACAATATTAAAGAATGAATAAATAATGCTTTTGAAATAGAGAATCAAGATGGAAAAAGAAAGGTACGAGGAATGACTACACTAGGATGGGTCTATGGTCAATATCTTGGAAAGCAACCCAACACATTTGAAAGCAACCCAGAATATCATGTGCAAAGGCTAAATGCAGACCTATATATCATTCTTGTATGATTGAAGACAATATAGAGTCAATCTTCATAAAGGCAACAACAAACAAGCTACAAATAAAAGCATTCACATGTCTTAAAGAAAGAAAAGATAAAAAGTCAATCACATGAAGCTTCAACATGCCTTAAAGAAAGGAAAAAGAAAAGGACATCACATGTGGTCTTACATGCCTTAAAGAAGGGAAAAAGAAAAGGACATCACATGTGGTCTTACAAGCCTTAAAGAAAGGAAAAAGAAAAGGACAACACATGTCCAAAGTCCTAGGTATATTGAACCTCGTACAGGAGGACAGACTGCATTAGTCAAATAAAAGTTGGATAGCAGTTTCGTAATTATAAGGAAAATCCTTGGACTTTTTTATTAAAGTGCCCCACAATCATAAAACTTTTGCCACTTGAAAATATCATCTCAAAAGTCTCTATAAAATGCAGGGAGCTCTTCATTATCAAATGCACAACAACATTGCATAAAAAGATCAAGTATCTCAAAGCTATCAAGAGCAATATCGATCCTCTCTATATACTTTCTACAATCCTTCATTAGATCTTTGAAATATCCATTTAGAAAGTGTTTAAGAAAAGAGAAACAATCACATTTATATCACTCTGTAATTTCCACGTGAGTTACACTTGGAAATAGTTGAAACTTGATTGTAAGCTTGGTGAGGCTAAAGAATACACAAAGTGTAATCATCCTCTGTAAGAGGTTGGTCAGTTTGAACATTAGTGAAATCTCACAAGTGTGTGAGGACTGGACGTAGCCTTCATTGGGTGAACCAGTATAAAATTTGTGCGTGTCATTCTTTACATTTATCTCTTTCTTTTGCTCAGCTCTGATTTAACATTTAAACAACCATCCTCGAGTTTCCATCCTCTCTGAGAGGATAGTATCCAAAACACGAGAAAGTTATTTTTAAGCAGCAAAATCCCTATTCAACCTCGCTTCTAGTGATATTTAGCTACATCAATTGGCATCAGAGTAAGGTTCTCTAGAAAATTACGTCTAACAGTGTAAGAGAAAAAGATCCAAAAAGAAAAATGTCAAAAGCTAAGTATATTCTTGAAGGAGGATCATACAGCCGACCTCCCTATTTTGATGTCACATATTACTACCACTGGAAAGGTAAGATGAAACTATTTTTTATATCACAAGACAATAACATGTGGTCTGTGGTTGAAAATGGGAATCACATCATCAAAACCAACAACGTAGATGCAACCTCCGATGAGAAACCTCAAGCACAGTGGACGGTGGATGAAAATGCAAAGGTAGTCCTAAACTCTAAAGCTCATTTATTTCTAACGTGTGCTTTGAGCAGGGAAGAGTAGGATAGAGTCGAAGAGTGCAAAAGCGCTAAGGAGCTCTAGGACACTCTAAGGATCCATCATGAAGGAACAAGTCACGTGAAAGAAGCAAGAATTGACATGGGAGTAAGAGATTTCGAACTATTCGAAATGAAGGAAGAGAAAACCATTGATGAAATCTTCTCAAGGTTAACAATCATATTAAACAACTTGAGATCTCTTGGAAAGGTATACTCCGTTCAAGAAAGGATAAGAAAAATCCTAAGGAGTTTACCAAAAGAATTGAGGCCAATGGTGACTGCCATTACAGAAGCAAGGACTTGGCCAACATGAAATTGGAAGATTTAGTTGGTACTCTAAGAGCTCATGAACCATTATTGCTGGCTGATAAACCAAGCAGAAAAGGAAAAATGATTGCTCCAAAAACAAGTCAAATAGAAAGTTCATCCTCTAAGAAGACAGAAGATGTCATGAAAAAGGAAAGCTCAGAGTATCCTCTATCTGAGGAAGAGGATGAACTCACTCTGATTTTCA
>NC_021166.2:22466151-22470662 GCF_000331145.2 Cicer arietinum
GCCAGGAATGAAGAAACATGTGGCAGAATATGTATCCACTTGTCTAACTTGTCAGAAAGCAAAGGTGGAACATCAGCGACCTGCTGGGATGTTGCATTCCCTACAAAAACAAATCTCTGATGATTACTTGGGATGACAGTGGCGAGTCATCCTCTGAGCAAGAGAAGGAAGAAGAAGCCAACCTCTGTCTCATGGCAAAATCAGAAACTGAAAAAGTAAGTATTTCAGAACTATGTCCTTCTTGTGAACAATTAGAAATTGAATTTGACAATCTTTTAAATGACTCAAACACTTTATCTCATAAATGTGATTTCCTCAAAAATCAATTTTATGAAATAAAGAAACTCAATGAGGAACTTCAAGCTAAGAATAAAAAATATGAAAAAAATCATTCTAGATTTGCAACTGTCTCATGAGAAACTATCTGAGCAAGAAACTTTATTAAATAAAAAAAATGCTAGAATTCATCCTCCAGAAGAGGACACAGAAAAAGAAATTTTAAAAGTAGAGGTTGAAGAACTAAAAGATGACATTATCAACTTTGTTAAATCTACTGAAACATTTCAAAAGATAATGGGATCTCAATCTGGAATATTTGACAAAGCTGGTATTGGTTTTAAAAGTTCTCAAACAAAAATCGTATGAAATTTTTTTCTTGCCTAAAAACCAAGAGGATATCCCAAAATGCACTTTTTGCAAGAAATTTGGGCATAATTTCAAAATCTGTCATGCTAAGAAGAAAGCTGACAACATAAAGAAAGGATGTTCATTCATTATGTGGTAAACATGGGCATCATGATTCTATTTGTTATCACAAAAGAAAAATCCTCACAAGAGGAAAAACTAATCAACAACGACCCAATACTATATGGGTACCTAAGTGACTTTTAAACTCTAACACAGGTTCATCATCTGATCAACAAAAGAAAGCCTTGGTACTTGGACAATGGTTGCTCAAGGCATATGACAGGGGATAAACACTACTTTATTTCCTTGGAGATAAAGGATGGAGGATCAGTCACGTTTGGTAGCAATGATAAAGCTCAAATAAAAGGTACATGTATTATTGGTAAAAATAATTCTGCTAAAATTGAAAATGTTCAATATGTGGATGGTTTAAAACATAACTTACTAAGCATTAGTCAATTATGTGATAGCGGATTTGAAGTTATTTTTAAGCCTACTCTATGCGAGGTTAAACATTCATACTCGGGTAGAGTTTTCTTCTCCGGTTTTAGAAAAAAGAATTTATATGAACTTTATCTGGATGATTTACCTACTGAATCTTGTTTTGTATCCATTGATAAAGATAAATGAATTTGGCACAAAAGAGTTGGTTATACAAGCTTAAAAACTATTTCTAATTTATCAAAGTCAGAATTAGTTAAAGGTCTTCCAAAAATTAATTTTGAGAAAGACAAAGTTTGTGTTAAAGGAAAACAAGTTAAAAGTAACTTTTACTCAAAAAATATTGTTTCAACAAATTATTCTCTTGAACTTAATCACATTGACCTCTTTGGTCCTATCAAAACTCCAAGTTTTAGTGGAAAAAGATATGGTTTTGTTATTGTTGATGATTTTTCGAAGGTTTCAAAGTTCTAAAAATCAGCATTTCAATTTTTTTGTTGAAGCTGAAATCTTCGAAACTATTTAACAAATACAATAAACTCTATTTCAAAAAAATTCAAATTAATCAATACTTTTGAATATTAAAAAAATATGAACTCGTTCTATATTTTGAAAATTTTGTAATCAAAGTTTTGAAATTTAAAAAATTTTCTAATACTAATTTTTGTATAGTCCTAATGTAAATGTCAAATTTTAGTAACATTTTTTCAAAAAAAGTAAAAAGAGTAAAAAAAAAGTATTTTTAAGTGTATTGGGATATAAATATAAGTGGGGGCGAGAATAAATTTCTTATATAAGTTCAATCTGAAATATAGGATATAAAAACAAAAAAGTCCAGAATCCAGAAATAGAATGAGATTTTATGAAGAAAAAAAAAAGTCAAGATTTTTTGACAAAAAAATAATAATAAAACAATAGAATTAGATTTTCAATATTATCGATATTATTTAAAAAATTTATTTTATTTTAATGTTAACTATAATTTGAATAAAAAATATTTTTTTTTAAATTTTTAATATTTTTTATTAAGAATTTAATTTTTAAAATTAAATTAACATATGAAACTATTTAGGACGATTCTGAGAGCTAACACGTGCCAATGCTAATCACCACAATATATATATCTATCAAATGACAAATTTTCAGAGATCGATTGACTAAATGATTGGAAAATGCATTTCACATAACACTAATTATTAAAGTGAACTCAGATTATTATGAGATTTGAAATGTTTTTCTTTATACAAAACATTTTGAAATGTTTAATTTTTATAATTATTGTTATATTAAACAAATTCTAAAGTACAATAAAAATAGAGTATATATCGGTATCATAAATTTTTTAATTAATAATTTTTTTTATTGTTTATGTATGTATTATTAGAATATCTATTAAAATTGATTAAATTAAAAGTTTTGGTACATAGTATCGATGATTAAATTTTAATAGAATAAATACATGTTAATTTTTGAATGTAAAAGTCTCTCTTATTATTGTGGTTATTCCTACTACTTAAGATTCCCATTGTTATTTCTATTGTCTATGACTACAAATACCATTTTTGGAAAGTGTTTTAAAAAATGGTGTTTTTTTTCTTCTCATATATTATGTTAGTGTCAATTTGTGTCGCATGGGTTTTGCTTTTGCACATCTTGTTTTTGTGCTGTTGCTGTTACATTTTTTTTCTTTCTGATTCACAATTGTCTTTCTATTACTATTAGAAAAAGTAACCTTATTGCTAGAGTACATATACAAACACACCAATAAAAAATACAAATACACCAATGAGAAGACAAACGCCAATCGCTGCAACAGGTGGAACAAAAACTTCAACCAGAAGTTTCAAGTTAATTTTTGAGAACCACATACCTTTATTCAATTCCTAATTAGAAGGCTTAATTGCAGTTTTGGTCCTCCTATTATAGCTGAATCGCGAAAGTAATCCCCTATTTTATTTTACCCCAGTTTTGGTCCCTCAAACAGAATTTTGATCCAAAACTTGATGAAATTTCATTTTTTTTTGCATTTATTTAAGTCACATCTAGCCTCAAGATCTCATTTGCAACAATTGTACATGAAATCTATAATCATAAATGGTGTAGTACGGCTTTAAAAAAATGAAATTTCATCAAGTTTTGGACCAAAATTCTGTTTGGGGACCAAAACTGGGGAGAAACAAAATGGGAGGACTACTTTCGCGATTCAGCTGAAATAGAGGGACCAAAACTGCAATTAAACCTAATTAGAATAAATATTGTTCGGACTTTATATTTGTGCTTTGATAAATCATTGCTAAAGTTCCTTTCAAAAAAAGATTGCAAAGTATAAAAACAATTGACATTGAGAGAATTGAAAAGGCATATTCTTTTGGGGAACAAAGTTTCAAGATATGGTGTTTGATGAAAAGAACTGGTGGAGGGGAATCTTTTAACTTTTTATTTTTTGTGAATAAGAAGGGGTCAATCCCCAAAAAGAAACAAAAAGCAATTTTCAACTCCCAAATTTTAAAACAAAAAAAGGTAAGGGGAAGAAGAGTAACCAGTGTCTTCTAATAGTGCCAAAATTTCGAATTAACACAATAAATGGAAGAAGAATAAATAGTGCCAAAATTATGAAAATGTATTGTTAAAATATTAAAACTGTTGTTCATGCAGCAGCAGTTAGTGGAAAGCTTCTGCATCTGGAAGCTATTGCCAAGATTAAAACTAAAAGGTAAGGGGATGAATAATAATTATAAATTTTGGTCTGGTAAGTAGTATTTCATGCACAAGTACACATTAAACACCTCAATACTATTTGTAGATTTCAATTATTTTATACACTAATCACAGTACATGATAGAAACACCTTAATTAACTGCACCATCACATGGAAATGAGTATAAATAGTAATCACCAAAATATAACAAGCAGATTTCAGACTTTGGTGCAGACATCTCCTTCACAAACCCATCCTTCTTTGGTCTTCTCTTCTTCCTTGGCATGATCTATGCTTTCTTTGTCTTCCAGTGCACACTTTGGATGGAGATCAAAGTCACACTCTTCACAGTAGTATGACCAAACATGTCCCTCCTCAGAACAACCATCACAGTAATATACCCTGCGGCGCGTCAACTCAAGCTCATGCTCATGTGTTTTGTGCGTCACCTTCTCAGGCCACCCCTTTGCAATGTCATCATTTTGTGCCTCTATTTCTTTTATTCTCTCCTCGGTAAAAGGATAAGCATCTGCTCCATAAAGCGCAACCAGATCTCGAGCTTCTTTTGTGACAGTCCGGCCATTTGATCCGATAGCCACAAGCTTCGGGATGCCAGATACCTTGAATTTCCGACTCAGGAACTCCTTCCTTGAGTCACCAAAGGGAAGTGCCAGCCACGGCATTC
>NC_021166.2:22470826-22477516 GCF_000331145.2 Cicer arietinum
CATTCCTGCAAAGAATTCATCAAAGGAGGCTTGATCCCTGTATCTTGAGATGAAAATGACTTCAAGTGCATCATTGTCTTGTGCCTTAATCTTATGGTATGCATCAATGAGTTTTGGAAGAAATGCACGACATGGAGGACACCAGTGGGCTGAGAAGTAGAGGAGGACGGTCTTCCCCTCTAATTTTGACACCGGAATCTGAAATAGGAATAAATGCTAACTTGTTAATATCATACATTAAACAGATGGAGTGATGGGGAATCACTCAACATAATTCCGTAAATTTCTATTATAAGATGATTTACCTTCTCCCCATCTTTCTCAATCACAAAATCTCGATCCCCAGACACCAAAACTGACCCAATTGTTTGAGTTGCCTCCTTGGCCTTCTCTATTTCTTCGAGTTCAGCAAGCTTTTCAGGAGTGAATGGATATGCAGTGATCCCATGATCCTCAATGATCTCAGCAGCATTAGGATGAAGAGTTTTCCCATTTGGCCCAATAATAACCAAGGTGGGAAGGGCTGATAGTTCAAAGTACTGAACTAGTTTCGCACATGTTTTGTCCTTGATAGGCAAGGATAACCAATGCACACTTTCTAATTCTTTCTCCAATGACTCTTCCTCGTCATCTAAGGGTATCACCACAACCTCAAAGTTCTCCCCCTCCGCCTTCAGCTTCTTGTAAACATCCTTAAGCTGTGAAGTAAATGTAGTGCATGATCTGTACGAATTTGCACAGAAATACAGACCAACTGTCTTTCCCTCAAGCTCAGAGATAGGTATCTGTGTGCACATGAAAGAAAAAGTCAGATTGATAAGTGAACCACGTGATTTATGGTAAACAACCAGATAATAACTAAAGGAAACTACCACTATATCATACAGAGTGAAGTTACTAGCTTTACATTTTTTCCATCGGATGATATCACAAAATCACGGGAACGAGAGCCCAAAATAGATCTCAAGGACTGATTCCTCTTAGCTTCCTCTTCTTGATCTTTTAACTCTTGGATCCTTTCCGATGTGAAAGGGAATGCTTCAGGTCCATATTCACGGATAATGTCAACTCCATCTTCGGCGACAACTTTGCCAGTTTCATCAAGCAATGCAAGATGAGGAATTCCATTTACATGAAACAGTTCATCAAGGCGATTGCGTGTATCTGAATCAGAAAACGGGATAGCCAACCACGGCATCTTGGAAAAGTAGCTTTTAAAGGCTTCATCATCCTCATCAGCTGTGATAAAAACGACCTCAAACTCACCATTTGGAGAGAGTTCATTGTACGCCTCAACCAATGTTGGTGTGAAACCTCGACACGGACCACACCATGATGCTGAAAAGTATAAACCAAGTTTCTTCCCCTTCAAGCTGTCAATTTTAACCTGTGAAGTTTAAAATATAAGAAATAGAACCAAAATATTCCACTGGCATGCGTACAAATAAAGCCACCACTTCAAACAACTGTCATAACCCGCAATGTTCAATAAAAAAAAAAACCACAACATTAAACCACAGGCAAACTTAAGTCACACTTAATTCATTGGAACAAAACATTAGAGTCAACCACAGGCAAACTTAGTCAACTTAGTTCAATGTAAAAGCTTACACTCAAACAAATCAAATCACCACTTATTTATCAAATTTCTGCTAATAAAGAACAAAACAATCGATAACTACTCAATATAAAGCATACTTAGAGGATTCAATTAAATTCAAAACACTGATGTCTGTGTCTTTAACTCAGCATCCTATCTTACTCAATCAAGATTAGATTAGCACTTAATTACATAAGCAGCTATGGATACAACAAACTGATAATAAATTAGTCTCTCTTGTCCACACAATTTGAAAAACAAAATTGACAACAAAAAAGTTTAATCCAATGAAGTAATTTCAATTATTTAAAAGTATCCTTCCTTGTTAATCAAATAATTAAGAACATTCAATTTCAGAAAAATCAACAAAAAAAACTAGGAAAGATGTTAAATAAATAAATAATAATAATAATGATGATGTACCTGATCGCCGTTGTTACGAAGAAGAAAGTCTCTATCGGGAGAAGAGAGGAGGGAGTGAAGATCGTGAGTAACATCAACAGAGTCTGCCATCGCTATTGAATTGGATAGAGAGAGAGTGATTGATTGTAATACTAATAACGTGAGCAAAGCTAGGAGTGCTTATTTATAGACTATAGTTGTGGGGATGGCGAACGTTTCTTTTTCTTTTTCTTCTTTTTTTAATACAAGGAAGAGGCGTTTTATTTTTGGTCAAGGCGTTCTTTTTACATACTTCGGGATTAAGAAAATCACATCCTCTCTTGCCGCCTATGCTTAATCTAATGTATTCAAATATCTATATTATCATAATATTTCTAGAATTCAATATGAGTAAAAAAATCTTTTAAATTCTAACTCAACTCATAAATTTTGAATTTGAATTTGTATAGCTGTGTACATTAATTATGATAAAGTTTAGTTATTTTTTTAAAAAAATAAAGTAAAAAGTATTTTAAAAATTTATGTATTTTTTTTAATTTCATTAAGGAGTATAAGTAAATGGATACATGTTCATCTATTTGATTTTTTCAATAAAAATAATTAAAGTTGCAAAATTTATAATAAAAATAAAAACATTTAATTTAGTTGATAAGTAGGGATAAAATTATAAATAAAATATAAAAAGAAGAAAATGAAAGAAAAAGTTAGACCAAAACATAGCATCCTTTTATATATACAAGTCTAAATAAAAACAGTTATTTTATTACATATAGAATGATAAAATTATAAATTAAAATTGAGGATAAAACTGAGGGAATTCCTCGGAAAAAAAAATTAGAAAGAAAAAATACACTAAAACTTATTATCACTTTTATATATATATTATAGTTAAGAAAGTAGTATCAATTTAAAAAGACATTTAAAGAAAAAATATTTAAAAAGAAGGTTTGATTGCAGTTTTGATCCCTCTATTTTAGCTGAATTGCAAAAGTAGTCCATTTATTTTATTTCTCCCCTAAACATAATTTTGATACAAAATTTGATGAAGTTTCATTTTTTTTTTTTTGCGTTTATTTAAGTCACAACATGCCTCAAAATCTCGTGGTACAACAAATATAACTGAAATCTATGATCATAAATAGTGTGGTGCGGCTTAAAAAAATGAAACTTCATTAAGTTTTGTATCAAAATTTTGTTTTGGGGACCAAAACTAAAGAGAAACGAAATTAAGGGACTACTTTTACAATTCAACTAAAATAGAATGATCAAAACTGCAATTAAGCCTAAAAATAAAAAGTAAAAGTTATTTTGTTTTGTTTAAAAATATAAAAATATCTATAAAAAAATAATGTAAAAATATATTTTTTATTTTCTCCCTTCTAATAAAAATTATTTTCTTTGGAAGTTAATAAACATATAACATTTCATATTTATCGTAAAGAGACGTTTTTTAATGAAATAATTTTTTTTTAAAGATGGTAAATATTATTATAATTAATTCATACAATTGTAGAGTTCTATTACGAATTTGGATAAAATGTGTTATATAACAATATCAACATTTCTCATTTAAGTTAGAATTTAAATACATCAAAATACTATTTTAAAAATAAAAATTTACGCAAATATAATTAAAATATTAAAAATAATTTTTTTAATTTTATAAATAAAAATACTAAATAATCTTTAACAAACACTCTTAATTCAAGTCTATTAAAATAAATGTTAGGATAATTGATATTTTCACGGTTTTATAATGAGTGTACTTTAATAAATAAATAAAAATTGTCACAAAATAAATTTCATTCCTTATTTTTAATGAATATTCTTATACTATCATTTGATAATTATTATATATACAATTTTTAAAATATTATTATATTTTATATAAATAATAATAATAATAATAATAAAATAATTGTATTTTAATTATTATATTTGTAATATGCCTGTAAAAATCATTTATCATATGAAATACTAACTTGGTCTTCGTCAACTTATAGTACAATAATAATGCTAAATTGCTAATAGTAGTCCATTACTCAGCATCTTGGAAAATCATGAGTATCTTCTTCACACAAACGCAGTGGGAACACATTGATCGTGCAACAAACGAAGCCAACAAAGTACAATGAACGCGTCAATGTTTCATTGGTTAAAATAAGAAACAACAATTTTTTTGTTTTTTTGGACAAAAAACACTAATCTAGGAAGAGAAGAGCTATAAAGTAATGACAGTGGACGACTACACACGTCAATTTTTTATTTAAAGATTTTGGAAGATTGCTTTGCAAAAGAAAATTTGAAAATAAGACGATTCTTTCTTGTTCTTTCCTTCATTCCTTTCAAGGTTTAAATGAACAACTTCGTGAACAAGAAACACGATCCCTTTACTCAAAACTAGCAAAATTTGCATGGGTCGTGTCATATCTTATTTCAAATTAATATTAATGTATGAGAAAGTAATTAATTGTTTGGTACAATGTTGTTGGATATATTGTGATATTTCAAAAGTTATTAATTTATTTAATTATTTGTAATTGTTATTGTAAATATTTTATTTTGATTAGTTGGTTAATTTTGGTTTTAGTCTTTCGGTTAGACTTTTTCAAAACAATAAACCAAATATTTTTATGAACCATGAATTTGTTACTCTTTTACCCTTGAGTAACAAATGTTGTTAATAGAAGAGTTTATTTTTTTTTAATCTTACGAATTTTCGTCTCAAGTGAATAAATCTTTGAATATGTTGTACCTTCACATGTCTCAAACTATAAATATTGTTGTGTTTATGCACGTGATTAGTTGGGGAATCGTGATCAACGATATATGAAGAGTTTGTGATGTTCGTAATAATCACGATTCTTTGCGGCTTGTAGAATTAGTGGATATAGTGGACACCATTTTCCAAAAGGAACAAGCGGAGAACATAACTAGATTTATAATGTCTTGTGTCTATATTTTGTTCTAGATAATATTTAACATTTATCATAATTACTTTTATAGTCCGATAATATAAATAAATTTACACAGATATTACATGCATGTAAATTAAATTGAATAAACTCTGTCATTATGTCAATTAATAAGTTTGGTCCATATCAAAAGGAAAATGTGGACCACACTTTGAAAGACTACAATTGGGTTAGACTTATTTGATTTGGATCCCCATTGAAAATTAGAATGGAAGGCATTCCTACAAATCTTCGCCTATGGCTAGAAATAACCATTTTACAAGCCTCTACATAAGTTCTAGAAATGATAACTACTATGTTATACAATATTTGACACGTTGGAAATAAGTGTTCTTCCGACAGTAATCAATTTACAACTCTAATTTCTATTGGTAAAAGGATTACGTGTCGTTATTATACTGAGTCGAACAACTTGCTTGTTCTTCCATTCTGATCGATACGACCAACTATCATCTTCATTTGCTTGCAACATCGACATATCACGATGATACCCTCTCCCTTCAAATTTCTTTAAGGTTCATGTAGATGTTGCAACTAATAATAACATTTTGGGGTTTAGTTGTGTTGTTCGTGACTCTCTGGCAAGGTTCATGGCTGCAACTTCTTGGAAACCTAAGCTTATGATAGAATCCATTGTTACCATGTGATTTTTGAGAGTGACAACCATTTGGTCAGTGGTGGAGCTTGACTAAAAGTTTGTAGTGGCCAACATAAAATTATAATATGTATAAATCAAATATGCAAATAATTTTCTATAACAAAAAATTAAGTTGCAATAAGCCAAAAGTAAAGTATCAAATAATTTAACTACATGACTTAAGAATACCTTAAAGTAATGCTCTACACTCTTTAATTAACTTGCAGCAATTTCCCTTTCAATATAAACCGCCACGCTATATGCCAAAAAGTTAGCTTCCATCTTGTTTCTTCACCTAGACTTAATAATTTTTATTGCTGAAAATGATCTTATTTGATAAGGATGATACTCGTTGCTAGATAAATGATATTCTTCTAAATTTATTTGGTAAAGACAAAATTTTATATAAGCTCTTCGTATTGCATCCAATGGATTTAGTGGATATTGGCAAAATTGAGGGCGTTTTCCAAGGTCACGTTCTAAACATTTCTCAAAGTTATCTTCGAAAACTCTAGGATTCTGAGATATAGTTTCAGATGTAGAAGTTATAATTTCTTCATGTCTTTCACTCTCATAAATTTTTCTCTTGAAAAAAGAATCAATTCTTTTACTCTTCTTCATTCTCACAAACTTCTCTAATACAAATAAAAAAATTAAATAAATCAACAAATAAAACCACTTGAACTGCCATTATGGTTGAATTCTAAAACAAAGAGTTGTATTCTAAATCTAAAAAGTTGCATTCTAAAACACACAACTATTATTTATATTTTATTATTCTAAATATGTTGTATATCTTGTTCAAACACCTTGTGTGCAACAAAAATCAGCACATGAAATTCAAACAAAAATCAGCACAGAACTCCAAAACAAAACTCCAAACAAACTCCAAATATCAATTCTGATGATGAACGAAATTGAAATCCGAACGACCAACGCGAGGCATGGCCGAGGCCAGAGAGTAGCAGCAAGTCAACAGGAGCGAGAAGAAGAGAAAACAGTGGCACAACAAGAGAGAGAGAGAGAGAGAGAGAGAGAGAGAGAGAGAGAGAGAGAGAGAGAGAGAGGAGAGAGAG
>NC_021166.2:22478593-22480067 GCF_000331145.2 Cicer arietinum
GAGAGAGAGAGAGAGAGAGAGAGAGAGAGAGAGAGAGAGAGAGAGAGAGAGAGAGAGAGAGAGAGAGAGAGAGAGAGAGAGAGAGAGAGAGAGAGAGAGAGAGAGAGAGAGAGAGAGAGAGAGAGAGAGAGAGAGAAGAGAGAGAAGAGAGAGAGAGAGAGAGAGAGAGAGAGGAAAAGAGAAGAAGATGACTGATTTAGGGTTTTAGGTATTATTGTAATTTTGTAATTTTAATAAGGATATATTGATCATTTTACCTATAATTTTTTTTTGGTGGCCACGGTCCCCCTGTCCCAAGCAAGATTCTCCCATTCAAATGGTTATCTAGGGGTTGAAGATGGGTAAAAAGCTTTTAGGCTATATGTATCACTATCTAAAAGAAATAGAGTTAACATTTCTCTTTCAATATCTTTGTTTCTCACTTTTGAATAAAAAAGGGAACAGGGTAGCTCATTTTTTTATGGCTTAATTATAATTTTGGTCCCCTTGTTTTCACTAATTCACGAAACTAGTCCATCTATTTTAAAATGCAACAATTTTGATCCCTTACTTATAGTTTGTAACTAAAAAAATGGTGATATGATATATTTAAATGATGTGACATATGATACGACAATGTTGAATGATTATAACTCTTGAAATTGCTATAAGACCTAAAAAAATTCAACTTATGAAGTTATTCATTTTTATAATTTAATAAATAACATATAAATAACTTTTGTGTCTAAATGATTCTATATCATGAGATTTCATGTCACATCATTAAAATATCTCAAAACACCAATTTTTAGTTAAAAAATTTGAAAGTGGGACAAAACTGTTAACTTTTAAAATATGATGACTAATTTCGTAAATAGATAAAAATAAGGGATCACAACTAAAACTTTTTTTTAATCTAATTAGGTATTATGCAATAATGCAGGGGTATGGGTAAATAATATTCCATCTTTCTTGTACTATGTTTTTTCTTTAGACTTTGACTCGTATTTTTGTCGTAGAAAATAGTACTTTGAATTATTATAAACACTATTTGAAAAAGATACAATCAAAATGTCTTTGAAAGAAACACGTAGAATAACATTTTTAATTAAGAATTAGTTATTCAAATCGGGAAATGTTGTTTTTGAAATTCGAAAACCTTTGAAAACAATTTATGCCACCGAAAATATTACTGGGTTGAGTCGCGGACTAGGTCGCTCTCTTTAAGACGTTTCGAGGCACTGCCCAAAATTGTGCAAGGCAGACTATCAACCACGAAGTCCCCAGGATAAAACAGCCCAGATTCACTGTATCGGAGTTCTACTGCACTGTAGAAAACCGTTCTAGAATTACACCCTCTGTATGCCAGTCGATAGACTGACACTCGAATATAGCACGGAGGCTACTCAAATATAGCACGGAGGCTACTCAAGAAAAGAAGAAGAAGAAGAAGAAGAAGAAGAAGAAGAATATAAGGGGGAGAAGTGAGAAAAGC
>NC_021166.2:22480567-22488956 GCF_000331145.2 Cicer arietinum
GATTCGCTTGGGATCGGGGATTCTGACATACGCCAGACAACCCCAAGTTCGAAGATAAGATAGATTGGGCTGTCTATTCTTCATTATCTCATAAGGAGATGTTTTGCTTTTAGAATTAGGAACTCTATTCAAAACATAGCAAACAGTCAAAATAATTTCCCCCCACCAATGAGATGCAACACCAGAATTAAGCATTATAGCAACAACTAATTCAGTAAGAGTTCTATTCTTTCTTTCAGCTTTACCATTCATTTCAGGTGAATATGGTGCAGTTGTTTCATGTACAATTCCTTGGGTTTTATAGAATTCATTAAATAAGCCGGAATCATACTTTGTTCCTCTATCACTACGAAACCTTTTAATCTTTTTGTTAAATTGATTTTCTATTTCAGTCACAAATATTTTAAACATGTCAAGCGCTTCACTTTTATTTTTCATGAGATATACATAAGTAAAATCAGAGCAATCGTCAATAAAAGTGATGAAATAACGTTTTCCATTTTTGGTTAGCGTTCCGTTAAGCTCACATATGTCAGAGTGTATTAATTCCAGAGGTTCAGTTTCTCTAACAATTGATTTATGGGATTTCTTAGTTATTTTGGCTTGACTGCAAAATTCGCATTTTTCAAAATCCTTTTTAGATAATTTTGGAATCAAGCCTAAAACACTTAAATTTGAAATCACATTTTTGTTTATATGACAGAGTCTAGCATGCCAAATATTAAAATCACACAACATGTAAGCAGAAGGAGACATTTTATTCAATTCAACATTCAATTTAAACATGCCATCAGTGGCGTACCCTTTCCCAACAAAGATACCATTTTTAGAAATGGTGTACAAATCTGCCCCTATAGACTGAGTGAAACCTGCCTTATTGAGAAGAAACCTTGAGACCAGATTCTTCCTTATTTCTGGAGTGTGCATCACATCCTTCAGAATTAAGGTCTTTCCTGATGTGAATGTTAATTCCACATCTCCAATACCAGCAACATTAGTGGTGTGGGAGTCTCCCAACAGCACTTTCTTATCTTCAGCAGCAGTGTATGTTTTGAACATAGCACGATCATAACAGACATGGCGTGAGGCGCCAGTGTCTATCCACCATCCATCTGATCCACCAACGAGGTTGATCTCAGTTATCATTGCAACGAATTGCTCTTCGGTCAAGTTGGCCTGATTTATAGCGCCTTGCTTGTACCTACACTTGCGTGCCATATGACCCTCTTTCCCACAGTAGTAGCAGGAGAAGGAAAGGGGGCCATTTCTAGGAGGTGGTGGCTGCCTGGCAATTGGGACCCTTTGGTGGTTCCCATTCCTGTTGCTGTTCTTTGAAGTACGGTTCTGATTCTTCAGTTGTTTGCCGTTTGGCTTCAGAACCGCTCCGATGGGCTTTTTCTTCTTGTTATTAGCTACAAGAAGAATTTCATCTTTCTGGTCTTGCTTGCGAGATTCCTCCTCAATTCTAAGGCGGGTTATCAGACTTTCTAGAGAGAATTCTTTAGTTTTATGCCTAAGAGAATTTTTAAATTCTTTCCAAGCAGGGGGCAGTTTGTCAATAATAACAGCAATTTGAAACTGTTCATCAAGGGACATACCTTCAGTTATGATTTCGTGAGCAATTTTCTGGATCTCGTGAGACTGAGCTTCGACTGATCTGTCATCTGTCATCTGATATTTGAGGTAGCGGCTTACAGCATACTTCTTGGCTCCAGCTTCCTCAGTATCGTACTTCTTCTTTAAAGCATCCCAAACCTGTTTAGCAGTATTGCTGTCGGAGCTGTAGTAGTCATACAGATCATCAGCAAGTCCATTGAGAATATAATTCTTACATAAGTAATCATTATTTTCCCATAGGGTTAATTCAGCAGCTATTTTATCCTTTTCAGCTTGTTCACCTTTTTCTGGTACAACCGGAATATCATCCTTCAAAACGTTGGCAAGCTTTTTCGTGGTTAGAAAAAACAGCATCTTTTGTTGCCATCGTTTGAAGTGACTTCCCTCAAACCGAAATGGTTTGTTGTAGTCAGAAGCAGATGAACCTGACCCAGTAATTTCGTCGGTAGACATGGCAGTTCGAAAAACGTGTTAAAATTGTTGTTTTTGAAATTCGAAAACCTTTGAAAACAATTTATGCCACCGAAAGTATTACTGGGTTGAGTCGCGGACTAGGTCGCTCTCTTTAAGACGTTTCGAGGCACTGCCCAAAATTGTGCAAGGCAGACTATCAACCACGAAGTCCCCAGGATAAAACAGCCCAGATTCACTGTATCGGAGTTCTACTGCACTGTAGAAAACCGTTCTAGAATTACACCCTCTGTATGCCAGTCGATAGACTGACACTCGAATATAGCACGGAGGCTACTCAAATATAGCATGGAGGCTACTCAAGAAAAGAAGAAGAAGAAGAATATAAGGGGGAGAAGTGAGAAAAGCCTCATATATGGAGAGCTTTTGGTGTGCTTTTCCAAGTGAGGTGAGCTCTCTATTTATAGATGAGTTCAGCAACTGGATCAGAGAAAAAGGGGGGATCCAAGGAGCACGAAGTCCATTTACTGGCCACTAGGAGAGTGCCTCAGAAATAGGAAACTTGATTGACAAGGCTCCTTGACCGGGCAAAAGTCAAAAACGTGGGAAAGACTCAGCTTTAGGGTTTTGACGTGGCAAACATCTGAAGCTAAGTCAAATTAGGGTTTTGACTGAGCAAGGCACAAGATTATTTCCATCTGTTAAAAAAACTATAATACACCACACCACACCTCGGACCGAGCCGAGCCAAGCCGGCTGGACGGGCGGGCGGCGCGCGCGTGGTGGTCCGTTTGCTTGCGTTCTCCCTCCTTCACAAAATTGCGGTGCCCCTTGGGGCCCAACCCAATTGTGAAACTAACTCCTTATAAATGTCATAAATGAGTGTGTTCCCTCCAATGTGGGACTTCTCATTTTTCAATTCACACATTAAAGCCATCATCAATGCCAATTATGTTTCATCATTTCCAACAGGAAATGAGATATCAAACATAAGATATAAGAAATAGTAGTACATTCAATTAGTCAAAAAAGAAGAAATAAATAATAGTACATTTAAGATAAAAAGTAAAATAAAAATAAAAATTATGAACATATAAAAATAAATGTTTACAAATATATATTAAATCAATGTTTACAAACACATATATTCTATTTCTCATGGGAAGAAAATATTCAAACGCTCATTTTTTTACTATATTTGTTAGAGGAAAAATCACTCATATTTGATAACAAATTTTTCAATTGTTTCTATTTCATTTATTCATTTTTTATAAAGTCAAATATTCTTATAAACTTAAAAACTTATAAATATTAAAACTTTTTTTCAGTCATATTTAATACATTTATATACCATAAATATCACATTCACACTTTTAAAAAGTTTGTATTAAAAGAAAATTTTACAAATTTCGTAAGAAATTAACACCACAAGATCAATTGATTAATATCTTTCAATAATCAAATAAATGATTAGAAAGATAGCAAGATACAAAGCTATAAGAACAACCCAAAGCAAAAAAAGGGTAATAATGCCAGGAATTTAACGCGGTTCGATCATAAAGCAATGTGTTTTATTCTAGTTTACACCAACCACTATTATTGATGAATCATGATCTTCTTCTTTGAGGGTTACAATCTCTCTACAAAGTATTAGATTTTCCTTACAAGATAAAATTATTGATATAGGAATGAAAGGATCGAGTCAGAATGCAAATATGCAATAAACTACTTATAGTCAAAGTAACTAATAACAAGTTAGAATGCATTCAAGTTTGTATTAATAGTAATGGTGAATACCTTAATAATTGACATCGATAATTAAATAATAATGTTATTCAATTTCTTTTTTACATTTTTTTTAATCCGTGTTAAATTGTTCGGTGGATCCCTCATCAATGAGATTGAGGGAGTTATAGATATTTAATAAGGATTACTTAGTACCAATATTATTCTTTAATTTATTTATAATTTTTTGGGTTAATTGCACTTTTGGACTTCAGTTTTGGTCTCCCAAACAAAAATTGAGTTTAAATCATGATGAGTTGTTATTTTTTTAATGACGTGTCAAAAAAATATGACGTGGTAGACATCTATGTAGATTAAAATCATTATTATATTATTCCAAATTAAAAAACACAATTTATATTTTTAAAAACTATTATTATATTGTTCCAAATTTTAAAAAAAATAGCCAAAATTAAGTTCAAAAAGCAGCAACGCATCAAAATCAAAATCGTGAACCCTAAAATCAAAATCAGCCCCAATTCAAAAATAAAAAATCAGCAAGGCATCAAAAATCAATCTCAATTCAACGGAAGCAGTTCGTGAACCCTAAAATCAAAATCGACCACTTCCCTTTTCATCATCATTCGATTTGATCTTCTTCATCTTCCCTTTTCATTGGTGTTCAAATGGTGAATGAAGGTCATTTCGAGTTCTCTCCATCTTCACGGATGAAAGAAGATACAACATTTTGTGCTAGGTATGTGATTTTAGGGTTTTCAATTTGCTTTATTATTAACATTATTAAACTTTGTATTCAACTTTGCTTTTAGGGCTAAAATTTTGTTTCTACAGTGTTAACAGAACTCTATGCCTTTATGCCTTTTTTAAAACGTGGTCCATATGCTTTATTTTATTATTTTGTGGTTCATGTGTAGTTTGTTTTGGACTTAGTTTGACTGAGTTATTCAATGGTTTGTTTTGTGTAGGCCAGCTAAAGTCCACAGAGTTAGGTTAAGCATTAACCATGGGGGTAGTTTTGTAAACCACCCAATGAAGATGTACGTTGGTGCCCAAGTGGATGAGATGAATTCGTCTGGGATGTAGACTTAATGTCCCACATGCAAATTAATAAATTGGTCAAAAGTTTGGGATATGTGAGTATTAAATGTTTGTGATACCAATATCCCAAGTACTCATTTACATGTGGACTTAGACCTTTCAACAATGATAATGATATAGTAAATAATTTGATCATAGATTTCAGGTACAATTGTTGTACCAGAGATCTTGAGGCATTGTGTGACTTAAATAAATGCAAAAAAAAAAAATGAAATTTTATCAAGTTTTGGACCATGGAGGGACTGCTTTCGCGATTCAACTAAAATAGGATGACCAAAACTGCAATTAAGCCTTTTTGTTATATGTGTTTTGCAATAAGTGTGCTGTGTCTGTGTTGTGAATCATAGGTACCCAATGTCCTTGTGTAACAGAATGAGAGCAGTTTAATGCAAGGTCTGGTGCGTGTTCAAATGATCATAGGACCAATATGCTATGTCTATTTTATGAAGTTATGTGTGAAATATGGGAGGTGCGTGAGGTAATTGTAAAATAGATTTAGTTGGTAGTGTTTTGAAAGCTAAAAAGGAATACCTTAGTGACACAAATTCGCTAAGCAAATTTTGAATCTATTTAATTAATTTTGAAATACTGATAAATTTGTTAAGTGAATTTTGCATAAACATCATGGTGATTCCCTGTAACAAATTCGTTCAGTGAGTTTTAAATTGGCTAAGTTAATTTTGCAGAAAAATCTTGATGACTCCATGTAACAAATTTGTTGAGATGATTTTTAAATTGACTAAGCGAGTTTTGAAAAAAAATCTTGGTGACTCTCTATAACAAATTCATTGAGCATTGGCTAAGCAAAATTTGTGATAATGTGTCTCAAAGCTCTCTGTCTTAAATTCGCTTAGCAAAATCCTGCAAATATTTTCAATTGAGATCTCTGATTAAAAATCTCTAATCGAATTTTTCCTTAGTTAAGCAAATTTTTGCACCAACTACACTAATTATTGCATATTAACGGTCAACCATTCAGAACTACTTTTGTAAGTTAGTATGCAACCATTCAGAACTACTTCACATATCAAACATTGCATAGCCGAGAGATTCCAATCCAACTAATAAAGAACTAATATAGTATTTGCAACTATGCAACTTTTTGCTTTTCATCTTTCTTGTTTTGTTTTAGTGCTACAAAATTTGATTGGAATTGGTTAATATTAATATGTGTATAATATTATTCATTTTAGTTATTGTGTAGTTTATAATAGTGAAACTAAAATAATTGTACTTATTATATAAATTAGAATCTACCATCCATCCCACCTATACCTTTCACTCTTTAAAGTATATGAAAATATATTTTTGTTTTTTTTAATTAGTTGGATTTTTTTTTTGAAATACAAGTAAATTATTTCTCTTCATTTTTTAAAATTTTATTAAATTTGAAAGTTTCGAAATGTAAATTTTTAATTTATTTTTAAAAAAATTTCAAAAATTTAGTTGAATGTGAAACTTCTTAAATATAATTTTTTTTTCAAAAGTTTAAAACTATATTTTAAAAATTTGGTTGAATACGAATTTGAAATGCAATTGTTTAAGAATTTAAAAAAGTTTAAAAATTATGTCAAATGTGAAACTTTTAAAATGCAATTTTTCTGTAATTTTAAATTAATTTCAAAAATTTGTTTGAATGTGAAACTTTCAAAATATAGTTTTTTTTTTAAATTTTAAAAAAAATCAGAAATTAATAAAACTTTTAAAATGTTATTTTTCTGATTTAAAAAATTAAAAAATTCAAATTTACTGAAATGTTAAAACTTTCAAAAATTGACTTCGTTGATGGTAGAGGATAAAAAAGATAAAATTATGGAAGAGTGATTGGTAGATTTTTCTTTAGTATGGCAATAACGGAAGGTTAGTAAAATTTAGCCCACCAAAGAGGAAGCAAAGCATGGCCTAGTATTTCATGTGTCAAAAAAATTGTAAAGGTAAGAAAATATGAAAACTAAGATATTTACTTAGGATATAACTCGGTGTCTTAGATCTTATGAAAATGCTGTAAAAAAGTAGAAAAAGAAAATAATTGTTAGTATTATATGTAAAAATTCAAAGTGTATATATTATATTATATTTTAAGTTTAATTCACTCCGACTAATGTATAAATATTTGAGGTAAATAGGAGAACCGACAAATAATGTTCAAAATACTTTAGAAACTTTAATGTGGTTTGCACAAGCATCAAAAGCATGTATTGGAGATGATGGATTGGATTCCAGCCACCACACCAACTCTTAATTTTTGAGTTGTAGTGTATATAACGGAATAATTGAACATGAATTGGAGGAGTTGGACTCTATGACCTACTAAGCTAAGGTATGTAGGTGTTTCATATGTCTAATTAATTAATGACTATTCAATAAAAGCCCTTCTAAAACATCTATACATTATAATAAAACAAACATGATAAATTGGCAAGTTTGACACGTGTCAACAAACTAGAGTGTTAAAAAAATATCAAGTTTCTATTAATAGAAATAATACGTGCTTATTCTTGAGAAGTTAATGGCCAATTAAAAAAAATAAAAGGAATGAATTAAAAATAAAAAGTTTTTTTTGTAAGAAAAGCATAAAACTTCTGTTATATCACGATCTTTGTCCACGATACATCCGTTGAGAATTTAATGGTCAATTAAAAAATTAAAAATAAAATACAATACAC
Organism: Cicer arietinum; assembly: GCF_000331145.2. Classification (NCBI taxonomy): domain Eukaryota; kingdom Viridiplantae; phylum Streptophyta; class Magnoliopsida; order Fabales; family Fabaceae; genus Cicer; species Cicer arietinum. The sequence goes on from NC_021166.2 coordinate 22,488,106, forward strand.
CACGACTTGACAGTTTTTTCATGTATCCGTTGAGACGTTAATGGCAAATTAAAAAATAAGAAAAATAAATTAAAAATAAAAGATTTTTTTTAAGAAAAAATAAAACTTCCATTACATGAGAAATGCACGAGTGAATTACTGTTACACGACTGCGACAGTTGAAAAGTTAGTGGCCAATTAAAAAATAAAAAGAATAGATTAAAAATAAAATACACTACACCACTACTTGACGTGGTTGAGAATTTAGTGGTCAGTTAAAAAAGAAGAAGAATAACAGCAAAATACGGTCAATGACACCACGACTTGACAGTTTTTGTAATTTTTTTTTAAACACTACTTTAGCAACCACCCGCTTCAAATTAATTTAATTAAAAAATTTATTTTATTTTACGAATTCTTTTAATACTCTGTTAACCGTCTATCTTCGGTACTCTCTCATTTCTTGTGTCTCCCCTATAAATATCATTCATATTATCTCTATATACACAATTCTTTTAAGTTTTCTTTATCAAAGTTTTCTTATTCATCTTTATCCAATGTCTGAAACAAAAATCATATTTGTTGCTTCAATTTCTCTAACAAAACTTTTATGCAATGGAGATAAAATTATGTATTTGTTCGTGTTGCGCCTAGCAATATGTTCACACTAATTACTTGAATTGGTAAATTTTTTTTCAATCTATGATTGTTATTTTATTTTATTTATAAAAAAAGATTACTATGATTGTTATGTTATTTTATATATATAATTTGTATTGTTTATGTTTCTTAATTTTGTCTCAAAAAATTGTAAATGTGTATATGTATATTTCTATCATCTTATATAACATTCGTCTTAATAACTCCGATTT
>NC_021166.2:22490076-22491004 GCF_000331145.2 Cicer arietinum
ATATATATATATATATATATATATATATATATAAACTAATATAATAATTTATTTATTAAAATCGCTGTTTCCGTGCGACGCACGGGTTACAAACTAGTAGTTTAAATAAAGGGGATAAATATTATTAGTTTTGCAGATAAATTATTCAAGGTGTGACTTCTTTCATCATAAGTTTTTTACATTGGTTTTTATGAATCTTTGACCAAATAGCTAGGGAGGTTAAATATCTACCAATTGTGTTATATTTATTAGTTGTTAAATATTTATTTGATTATGAAGATACTTAATTTTAAAAAAAAAATTAAAACTTTAATATTTTTTATAAAAAGATTTATATTTGTGTCTTTTCTAATAGTGCTAGTGAGAATCAAACTCGAAACATATAAAATTCAATATATTTATTATTTTACTATTAGATCAAGATGAGAAAATTTATAAACTCCACTTTTTAAATTTATATTTGTGTCTTTTTTAATAGTGGTGATAATTGATGTGAACACCCTACTAAAACAATGGCTGCATTTTAATGGAGTGTTGAAGGGGGAGAGAGCGTGTCGTGTCCAAAAGCTCCAAGAAAGATCTTTTTACTTTTTCTGCTACAAAGCAATTAAAAGAGCCAATTACGTAAAGAACAATTGGAATATATAAACATCTATACACTTATCACTTTATTAAAGGAGGTTCTCATCTTCTCCCAATTTTAAATTCTAAAAATCCTACTTAATTATATTGAAACCCTTTACGTTATATATACTCCATTCAATATCAAATATAAATAAAAATACAGATAACATTTTATCTTAAATATAAACAGATATAATTTAACATCTCTTTATTTAATAATATTTTATTTTAAAATATTTTTAAATTAATTTAAATTTTATTTTACAACGATTTTTAAAATCTTATGAGACAAGTTTTTATAAAG
>NC_021166.2:22491357-22515516 GCF_000331145.2 Cicer arietinum
ATATATATATATATATATATATATATATATATATATATATTTTGAATTCATGACAATGATACTTACTTAAATTGTTTAACATATATAAATTTAATTTATTTATAATTAATGAAGACAAGAGTACTAAATATAACATACCATAATAACATACCATAATAACATAACCTCTTCTCATAGGTAACCAACCATCAACAACTATTACTTGATGAATATTAAACCCAAGTAAACCTTGGTATGCACTCAAAGAACAAAAAGAGCTTCAAATTCTCAAAAACTTCTCAACCCAAATATTTCTCATCTTCCAATCCAACATGTCTCTTCAAGCTCAACCACAACAACCTGCTCAAGTCTACCCAACAACTCTCCCAAATCAACAATCTTCCCATCACTCAAATGGATCTTTTGGGACAGTTTTCATTGTCCTTGCAATAATACTAGTCATTTCAGTTGTTGCTTGTTTTCTCGGACGCCTCTGCAACAGACGATACAATAATAACAATAACAACAACAACAATCAAAATCATCGTCAAAACAATCTACAAAGACCGGTTAAGCCGAATAGGCAACAACAGATTCATGATTTTCAACCAAGAGAAGAGGACATTGAATTTGGTGGTATTGAAAAAAGAATGCCTCCACCAATAATTACAAGGCCTAGAGGACTTGCTTTTGAACCACCAGGCACAAGAATTTCTCAACCACATGGTAATATAAATAATGGTCACATGAAAGATTTTGAAATAAAATCTGATCATGATAGTGATCATCATAGACAAGGTTTATGACTATGATTAAATCATTCCCACTATATGTGCTTAATTACTTCTATTTATTTTCTTTTATTTGCTTTAATTTTCAGTCCCAAATTCATGATGTAAATTTGTAATAAAATTAAATATGTTTTCTACTTTGTTTACTTTTAGACACTTGCAACATTATGTATATTAACATTTTTATGAAGTGGTTTGTTTTCAACATTATGTATATTAGCATTAAATTTACTTCACAAATAAATTTTGCTGTTATTCGTTATAAAATGAATTCAATGTACTTAAGTGGTTGAACATAAGTGAATAGTGAATTTTCTAGTAATGGAGAATTGTTTAAAAAAATCGAAGTTTAAATTTTGATTAGAACCATCATTGATAAGATTGAATATTACGGTAGTCAATTTTCCTTTAAAATAAAAGGTTACAAAGAAAATTGAAAAGTAATATTTTGTGGACTACAATCAATATATTCTACCAAATTGATGCAACACAAACTAATTAAATATTAAATATTATAGGATTAATACCAAAATAATGACGACCAAACGAACGTATTCTCATTTTTCAAGATTAAACGGACATTTTTTTAAGTAAAAAAAGAAAGTAGACATTTTTTTTTAACATAGGCAATCGAGTGGTTAGAAATTTGGTGAATGAACAGATTCAATGGTTAGACATGTAAAACAAAACGTCAATAGAGGAGGCAATAAACAAAAAAGAAAAAGGGTCATGCTAAGGGTAAATGTTAAAAATTCTAGGAATAGTAATTATATTTTGAAAAAATAAAATGTATAATATTCGTAAAAGAAAAATGCTCTATTTCAAATAAAATTTATATCTTTAGTATATTAACTTAAGGTACATTATTGTATTTTTCAAAGAATAAATACAAAAGAAAAAGTGATAGGGAGCGGATAACATTATGTCAAAACAAAACAAGAAAACCATTAACTGTTAATTAACATTGTTTTCTAGTGTTTAGAAAGTATAATTGGTTACCATTAAAAAGAAAAAATTCAGTTGAGCTAAACAGAGTTACATAACTCAAAAATAAAATTGAAAATAATTCAAAATTAATGTTTCAAAAATCGGATTTAAGATTGAACCAACATATAACCTTTATATCATAGTCCAGTTCCACTTTTTTGCTTCTCGTACCCTCTATTTCTTTGTGACGCCGTCACGATGGGCTAACCATTGTATGTATAGTCGTCGCGCCACCACACATTTTTTCCACATTTGTACAAGTTAGTTTGTTAATTAACTTTATTTAACATTTTTAAGTTAATTTGAATTTGGTTACTGCTAGTGTTGAATAAAAAATATTCAATTTGATGTATGTTGAATGTTGGTTTAGTTTGAATCTAGTTAGCGTTGAACATTTTTAGTTTAGTTAGCATTTGAATAGTGTTGAACCTAGCAAAAACACTTTCATTCGATTATACATTAATGAATATTTACTGAATATATATATTATTCTTTTATTAATTGAAAAAGAAATACAATATAAGTATTTATAATAGTCTATCAATAAAATAGTTATAACAACCTAAAATAAAGGCACGATAAAACTAACTAATATAAAACTAACATCCCCCCTCAAGATGGAGAATGTAGGTTAAAAATTCCTAGCTTGTTAAGAATTGAGTTGAATGTTGTAGGTTCAAGGGGCTTAGTAAAGAAATTTGCCAGCATATTTGATGAAGATATGGGCAAGAGTTTGAACAATCCAGCTTGCAGTTTGTTCCAAACAATGTGATAATCAATTTCTATATGTTTTGTTCTCTCACGGAATGTTGGGTTTGACGCAATGCTCCTGGCTGATTGATTATCACAATAAAGAGTTGTAGGGGCAGAACAATCCTTGTTTAATTCTTGCAAAATAAATGTTATCCATTGAATTTCACAAGTTGTTGACGCTAATGCTCTATACTCTGCTTCTGAAGATGAACGAGATACAATGCTTTGTTTCTTAGACCTCCACGAAATCAATGATGATCCAAGAAATATACAAAATCCAGTAACAGACCTTTTTGTTTCTGGGCAGGTTGCCCAATCAGAGTCGCTAAATGCTCGTAGTTGAAGCCTGGACGCTGATGAGTAAAACAATCCTTGAGCTGGTGCAGTTTTTATGTATTTGAGGATCCTCATGGCTGCCATGTAATGGTCTTCAGTTGGTGATTGCATAAATTGACTAAGTTGTTGCACGGCGAAGGTGATATTAGGTCGTGTGTTGGTCAAGTAGATAAGACGTCCAATAATTCTTCTAAAAGAGGTTGAGTCATGAGGTTGTGCCTTTGAGTTGTATAGATATTTGTTGTCCTTGATCATAGGTGTATTGCAAGGTTTAGCGCCTAATAATCTAGCGTTTGACAAGATATCGAGAGCATATTTACGTTGACATATGTGAATACCCTCCCTTGAACGAGAGATCTCCAATCCAAGAAAGAACTTTAAGTCCCCAAGGTCTCTAATCTGAAAAGAAGAATTTAAAAAAGTTTTAATCGTATTGATCTCTAATTCAAAATTACCTGCAATAATAATATCATCTACGTAAACCAACAAAATAGTAAAAGATTTTAATGTCTTGAAAATGAATAAGGAATGATCATGTTTTGAATGTTGAAAACCAAATGATATCAAAGCACAAGATAATTTGGCAAACCATTGTCGACTCGCTTGTTTTAAACCATACAATGATTTTTTTTAAACGACAAACTTTATTATTATTATGACTCAAATAACCAGGAGGAAGTTTCATATAAACTTCCTCATGAAGGTCACCATGAAGAAAAGTGTTACTAACATCTAACTGTTTTAAAAACCAATTATTAGTGGCAGCCAAAGCAAGAAGCAATCTAACAGTAGTTAATTTGGCCATAAGAGCAAAGTGTCTAGAAAATCAACACCTTCTAATTGAGTGAAACCTTTAGCAACAAGTCTCGCCTTGTGCCTTTCAATAGTACCATCAGCCCTATGCTTAATCTTATATACCCACCTACATCCTATGACATGTTTATCTTTAGGCAAGTCAACTAATTCCCAAGTGTTATTAGATTCTAAAGCTGTAATTTCATGTTGCATAACAATGACCCAATCCTTAGATTTAATTGCTTCATGATAAGTTTGGGGTTTAACAGCACTAGTCATGACATGAATGTATTTTAAATGAGTAGAAGAAAAAGATTTATAAGACAAAACAGAAGATAAAGGATATAAAACATCATCAGTTGTAGAGTTAGTAGTAGTACCTGAAGTGTTTAAAATATTGCAATGAAAGTCCTGAAGGTAAACAGGAGGATTTTTTGGCCTTGTTGATTTGCGAATACTAGGTGGTTTAAAAGGCTCTTCATGTGCATAATTATTTTCATCGCAAGTAGGCATGACATTAATATCATTCAAATTAGAATTACTCAATTTACTATGGACAAAATCTAGTTTTATAGGTTCAAGAAGGAAATTAAAAGTGCCAAAATCACCGCAAGAGGATAAATCACTGTTAGAAGAATCATTACTAGAGAAGTATGGAAAAACATTTTCATGAAAAATAACATGTCTAGAAACTAGAATTTCCCTAGTATGTAAATCATAACAAATAAAGCCTTTTGACAGGGAGGTGTTTATAACAAACTAGAATTTCCAAGAAATAGACATTTTCTAGATCTAGGATCTAATTTAGTCCTATGTTGATGTAAAGTAGAAACAAAGCAAAGAGATCCAAAAACTTTCAATTCATTAAGAACAGGGAGGTGTTTATATAGCAACTCATAAGGGCTATGATTATCAATGGATGTTGATGGTAATCTATTAATGAGATAAATGGCATGTTTGACAGCAAAAGACCAAAATATTTTTGGAAGATTAGCATGAAAAAGCAAGCATCTAGTAACATTTAAAATATGTCTATGTTTTCTTTCCACGACAGAGTTTTATTGTGGAGTTTCAACACATGATGTTTGTTGTAGAATTCCAAATTTTGCATAAAATTCAGGATATAAGAACTCAACACCATTACCAGTCCTAATAACTTTGTCAAACTGATTTTTAATTAAAACAACAAAATCATGTATTAACTTTCGAGTTTCAAATTTAGCTTTCATAAGATAAATCTAAGTGTGTCTAATACAATCATCAACTATAGTTAGAAAATATTTATGACCATGAATAGAAGAATGGGACAAGGGTCCCCAAATATCCATATGAATCAAATCAAAAGCGTTATCAGAAATAATACTACTAGCATGAAAAGGTAATCTAGATTGTTTGGCAAGATAGCAAGAATCACAAATTTTATTAGAGTTAAAACTCACATATGGAAAATGTTTACAAATATGAGTAAGAACATTATTAGAAGGGTGCCATAATCTAAGATGCCAAAGATCAAAAGTAGCATGTGACGATCTAGAATTTAAAGAATACAACACAAAATGTTTGACATCATTAATAGGTTGTTGCAGATGGTATAAACCATTCAAAAGCTTAACATGCCCAATCATCTTGGATGTAGGGTCCCTGAATATTACATTGAGAGTCAACAAAAGTTAATTTAGAATTCAAAGAAGTAATTAATTGCTGAACATAAATAATGTTTAAGGTAAAATCAGGAATGTATAAAACATTGAAGAGTTTAAATTCATTTGTGAAATATACAGTTCCTAAATGTGTAGCTTTAACAGTATTTCCATTTGGCAGTGTAACATGAACTGATTTAATTTCATGATAAGTAATAACTTTTTTGGAATTACAAGTAACATGGTCAGTAGCGCCAGTGTCAAGAATCCAACAATTTAGAGAGATATTACCTAAAGTAGAATTCTGTTGATTAGAGGAAACTCCAGCAATTTGAGAAATTTGATTTGTAGGTTGAGATTGATTTTCAAAAAAGGAAGCAGATTGTTGAAGTAAATGTTTGAGTTGATTAATGTGGTCAACAGTGAATTGAGAGACATTACCATCAGATGGATTAGATTTTGGAGAACTATGACCGTTAGGAGCAGACATAGAATCATCATCAATAATTGAAGAATGAATAGATTTGGTGTTCTTGTATCCAGAAGAATATCCAGGAAGAAAAACATGTTTAAAATAACAATGATCAACAGTGTGTCCTAGCCTGTTGCAAAAAGTATATTGTCGTTGAGGAGCTCCACCTCTGCCCCCGACCAGATTCATGACCTTTACCACGACCTAAACCATTTCTCGGATTAGCATTAGAAGTACCATTGATGGAAGAATTCATTAAAACCTTAGCATCAACAGAAGGACCAGTAATTTGTCGCTCTTGCTGTAAAATTAAAGAAAATGCTGTGGTTATATCAGGTAGAGGATCCATCATCAAAATCTGGGTTTTTACCATATTAAAATTGTCACTAAGACCTTTTAAAAAACAGGTGAGGGCTTCAGAGGATCGATAACCTAACATTAATTTTTGTAAACTACACTCAGATGAAGTAGAGCAAGAACAATATGTGATGGGTCGTAAAACCTCTAACTCCTCCCAAATAATACTTCAAGCAGTAAAGAAATCAGAGACCGATTTAAACCCATATTGAGAAAGAAATACAATATGAGTATTTATAATAGCCTATCAACAAAATAGTTATAACAACCTAAAATAAAGGCACGGTAAAACTAACTAATATAAAACTAACATACATGAAGATAAAATCTACAACGAATATGGGATGTGTAGTTTAATAAATATATGCGAATAAAATAATTGAGGGGTGGAGACGGTACTATAAGGTGCCAATTACATAGGTATTTAATTACCCATATATTTATAGAAATATATGTTTTTTTTTTTTAATCTTTTATCTATGATTTGGATAATATTTAAAAGTTATTTGTAATATTTTTTTTTATCATTAATTTAACATTTTTTTTTATCTCTTTTTATTGACTACTATAAACTAACCAACATATACCAAATATACAGTAAGAAATGCATAAAAGAAATCTATTTTTTTTTTATATAAATAGAAAAAAAAGTGTTCAAAAAATTATTTTTATGTAGAATTTTAATTTTTTATATAAAAATATTTTTGTTAGTTTAATAAATATCTACAAGTATCTGTTAGATAATGTTATTATATATTAGTAGTAAGAGTATTTTAGACATTTCTATTCTTTTGTATATATACTCATTGTAACCCTATTAACTCAAGTTTGGTTCATTCTATGTTATGAAACCGTGGTTGTCTCTCTTCTTCCTCTTTTCATTGTTAACATGATATCATAGATTTGGTTGATGTTGGGATCTACTATAAAGAAGAGAGAGACTATTTTAATAGGAAAGACAACCACCAAAAGATAAAAGAGAAGAGTAACCTTATTCCCGATTTTGTTAAATCAGTCTCACAAAAATATCGATTGCACATTCGTTAACCGTTGGATCAGGCTGATATTTGGACAGCAGGTTCACAATATTCAGGTCTTCGTTTTCAACAGTCGAAATGGCGAAACGACGTATAGAGGGGGAGAAATCGTGCTCGCACAACACCAAATTATCCCTAATTTATTTTGTCTTATTGATTGTGTTTGTCGTATTTTCATGTTATTATTTGTTATGGCTGGTGCTAAGGATGATTCTCTTCAAGCACATTGGAAATTAAATTGTCCGAAATTAGGGAGAGCACATAAGAAGAATTTTATGGGGCCATCGTCCAATGTTGTTTCTTCTGCTCCTCCTACCATTGACTCTAGTTTTGGTTCTGTATACTCATCTAAGACTGCTTCTCAAATATTTGATATTGCAAAATCTTCTTGCCACTCAATCACATGCCATGTCTGCCACCTCTTCTAAAGGTTTGTCTAAAGGTTTGAATTCCTCTGGTATGTCAGGTATATCTCCTTCCATATGGATTCTTGATTCGAGAACATCTTATCATATGACATACAATGATAAATCTTTTGTGTCTGTGAAACCTGTCTCGTCTATGTTGGTTATGACTGTTGATAACACTCCTATGCCACTAGCAGGTGTTGGTTTTGTCTCCACACCTAACATGTATCTTTCTGATGTTTATTATATTCCTAATCTTACTTTGAGTCTTGCTTCTGTTAGTCAAATATGTGATCTCGATTATTCGATTATGTTTTCTTCCACTTCTTGTTATGTGCAGGATCCACATTCCGGGAGGCTGATTGGGACATGCCATAAACATGGGGGACTTTATGTTTTGGATGACCTGCGACTCCCATTTACTACAGCCTCAACAACTATTGCTGACTTATTATCTAGTTTTCACTTGAATTCCTTATCTTCTAGTTTTTATTTATGGTATTCTCGCCTTTGACATGTTTCTGCTTCTAGATTAAAATATTTGGCTTCTACTAGATCCTTAGGAAAGTTACAAACCTGTGATATCTCATATTGTTGTGGTTGTAAACTTGCTAAATTTTCAGCTTTACCGTTTAGTAAAAGTGTTTCCGTTTCACATGCGCCCTTTGATTTAGTTCACTCTGATGTTTGGGGTCCATCATCGGTTCTCACCAAAGGTGGATCTAGATATTATGTTTCGTTTATTGATGATTACACTCGTTATTGTTGGATTTATCTTATGAAAAATCGGTATAAATTTTTTGACATTTATAATATGTTTCGTGCATTGGTCAAAACTCAACATAATTCTGTTATAAAGTGTTTTCGTTGTGATTTGGGTGGTGAATATACCTCTAATAAATTTTCTGAATTACTTGCTTCTGATGGCACCCTCTACCAAACATCTTGTACTAATACTTCTCAACAAAATGAAGTTGCTGAAAGAAAACACCGTCATATTATAGAGACTGCTCGTTCCATTTTGTTGTCCGCTTCAATTCCTAGTGAGTTTTGGGGAGAATCAGTTCTTACTGTTGTTCATGCTATTAATAGAATTTCATACTCTATCATATTAGTTTTGTCTCCCTTTGAAAAATTGTATGCTTCTACCCCTGATTACTATTCTTTGAAAGTTTTTTGTTCTACTTGTTTTGTTCTTCGCCCTCAAGTAGAGCGCAGTAAGTTGTCTTCTCGTTCAGCCATGTGTGTTTTTCTTGGTTATGGGGAGGGTCAAAAGGGTTATCGTTGTTATGATCCTCATGCAAGAAAAATTTATGTATCTCGTAATGTTATTTTTCTTGAGCACATCCCTTTTTACTCTATTTCCTCTGATTCTCATATTACTAAGAGTTCTGAACTAACCCATATTGATCCGTTTGGTCCTAATGATTATGCTTCTAGTGATTGTAATGTTGAGATTTTGCAGGAAAAATACTAATACTCCACATGATGACATCCCTCTTGTCCCCTCGGCTGTCCAACCACCTCCTGCGATTGTTGATCCTCTTCGTTACCCTTCTCGTCAACGTAAATCTACTCAATTACCTGATTTTGTCTATTCCACTTACTCAACTTCATTTGTTTCTTTCTTAACCTTTATTCACAGTTTGTCTGAGCCCCCTTCCTATAAAGAGGTTGTTCTTGATCCTCTTTGGCAGCAGGCTATGGCAGAAGAACTATCTGCATTGCACAAAACCAATACTTGGGAATTAGTACCTCTTCCTCCTAGAAAACGTGCTATTGGGTCTCGTTGGATATACAAGATCAAAACTAAGTCTAATGGGTCAGTTGAGCGCTACAAAGCACGTCTTGTTGCTAATGGTTTCTCTCAACAATATGGTATGGATTATGAAGAAACTTTTGCTCCTGTAGCCAAGATGACCACTATTCGTACTCTTATTGCAGTTGCATCTATTCGTCAATGACATATTTCTCAAATGGATGTCAAAAATGCTTTTTTAAATGGTGAGCTTCATGAAAAAGTATATATGGTCCCTCCACAAGGAGTTTCTCATAATTAAGGGGAAGTATGTAAGTTAAAAAAAGGCTCCATATGGTCTTAAACAGGCTCCTCGAGCTTGGTTTGAGAAATTCTCTAATGTGATAACTTCTCTTGGTTTCTGCTCTAGTGAACATGATTCTGCATTGTTTATAAGGTCCACCACTTATGGTCGCATTATACTTTCTCTATATGTTGATGGTATGATTATTAAAGGCAATGATGTTAGTGGAATCAATGAGTTGAAATTGCAGTTAGCCAAACAATTTGAGATGAAGGACTTGGGAACTCTTTGCTATTTCTTGGGGATTGAAGTTGCCTACTTTGCTAGAGGCTACCTTCTTTCTCAATCCAAGTACATTGCCAACATTCTGGACCAGGCTCGTCTTTTTGATACTAGAGCAGCAAATACTCCTCTTGAGTTGAATGTGAAATATGCTCCCTCGGATGGTGTTCCTTTACCAGATTCCACTTTGTATCGTACTTTGGTTGGCAGCTTAGTGTATCTTACGATTACCAGACCTGACATTGCTTATGATGTTCATGTTGTTAGTCAGTTTGTTGTCTCTCCCACTACAGTACATTGGGCAGCAGTTATTCGGATTCTTCGTTATCTTTGAGGAACTCAATTTCAAAGCCTTCTCTTTCCATCGTCATCCTCATTAGATTTACGAGCTTATTCTTATGCTGATTGGGCTGGTGACACCACATATCGTAAATCCACCACATGGTTTTGTATCTTTCTTGGAGACTATCTTATTTCTTGGCTTTTGTCTGATATGAGTATCTCTCTTTCTGAGCCAACTCCGATGCACTGCGATAACAAGAGTGCTATTCAAATTGCTCGCAACTCGGTCTTTAATGAACGCATCAAACATATTGAGATTGATTGTCATCTTACTCGTCATCATCTTCAGCATGGAACCATTACTCTACCATTTGTCTCTTCTTCTTTACAGATTGCTGATTTGTTCACAAAGATGCATTCCATTAAACATTTCCATTTTTTAGTTGACAAACTCTCGATGCTCCATGTTAATGCATCACGAGTTTGAGGGGAGATGTTAGATAATGTTATTATATATTAGTAGTAAGGGTATTTTAGACATTTCTATTCTTTTGTATATATACTGATTGTAACCCTATTAACTCAAGTTTGGTTCATTATATGTTATGAAACCGTAATTGTCTCTCTTCTTCCTCTTTTTATTGTTAACAGTATCTATAGATATATGTGACAAGATAATATCTACGATAAATCCATTGTCTGAATATCTGCATTGATATAAAGCATATGGTATTTTTATTTATTAGAGCGAGTGACTAAGACTCTTAATAGTGTTATAAGGTGGTTATTTAGTTTTTTTTGATAGTAATTGTTTTTTTTTCTTATAATTTTAATTTATTGTCATTTATATATCTCTTATTATTTGATAATAGTTAAAAATAATGAAAATAATATTGGTATTTTGGTATTTTGATTTGTATTTTGATAGTTAGTTGATTTTTTGATAACATGCTTTAATAGTACAGATCTCTCATTTGCAAGGACAGTCAGTGCAGGGCACGCCACGATAATATATGTACCCTTGACCGTTGAAACTAACATTCTTGACAAGAGAAGAGGGAAAACTAAAACAGAAAATGACAGCAATGAAGATATGCATATGCATCATTCCCTGCAAAACAATCGTATTCTCTCCCTACCCAAAACATTGTTATCCTCTAATGGTTTATTGTTTCACGTGGCTCATAACTAGGCAACAATTGTTGATATGAAAGTTGGAGTTTTTTTTTTTTTTTTTTCCTTTAAAGCAATAAATACTAAAAATAAGACCAAAAGGTTGGTTTAACTAGTTGAGTCCAAAATCATTTAGATGATTTGTTTGAACCTATATGTATAACAATTTAGTTGAATTTTTGATTCGGATTTAAATTCTGTAAAATAATTTATTTATTATTTAATTATTAGATTTAAGTTTTAATTAATGATAAATTATTTAAAAAAAATCGAATTTAAATTATAACTGATTCTTAATTATTAGGACTCTCTTTCGTGAAAATGAAAGGTTAAAACAAAAATAAAATCAAATATCCACTAAAAATATCTATTTTATTTTAACCTAGCAATAACTAATTGAGGAAAATGTTAAAAAAAAAAAGTAAAAATAAATAGAATTGCAGTAGTAGTAAGTTAGTCCAAAACAACTTCTGGTCCCCAAATCTCCCGGCAGGTCCAATATTCCCACTGTCACATAGATATGCTACTGATTACAGTGATACTATACATCATTGATGACCAAACTTGTTCTGTACCATGTGCTTCGAAATAAACAGTTAAAAAGGGACATACAAATAAATGGTTTATGTAGAAAAACTACATTGAAAAATTATAAAGTGCTAAAGTTGCATTCAAAAGAGGAGACAATGAGTGGTATGAGAGTTGTTGAATGGCTTAGACCCCTTGTTGAGACCAAAGCTTGGGATTATGTTGTTGTTTGGAAATATGGAAATGATCCAACTAGGTACTATTTACTTGCTTCACAAACCATTTTGTTTTTTGACAAAATTTATGTGCATTTTTTTATAAGCCTTGTCTAATATAAATATTGGTTAACGATGAACCTCTTTATTTTTAATAAAATTTTAATAAAATATCATATCTGTTTTTGATGTTGTTCTTAACTTAAAATATTTATTACCTATGATTCTTTTTAAATTTATAATTTTGTCAAAATTTGTTTTTAATTACAAAAAAAATATATTTTAGGTTAAGAATTATATTGAACTTATCCAAAGAAATGGACCTAAATGTATTTTACTCATGATTATTTTCATGTTTATTAATAATTGTTATTATTCATTTATAGTTGTGTTCTGATCCTATTTGATTTTGTTGTTGTGTAGGTTTATTGAGTGGATGGGTTGTTGTTGTGGTGGTGGAAACATTGAGCATGTGAAGTTTGAAGAGAAAATGGATGATGAACAATACAACTTGGGTCCCATTTGTAGGGATACCCTATTTTATCATCCAGTTAGAACTAAGAGTTGTGAGGCTCTTGCTAAGTTTCCTTTTTCAATATCTCTCTATTCTAGGTCTCTCTCTCTGATGAATATATTTATATGTATGTAACTATTAGTTTTCTATATTTTTCCAATGAAAGGAAAGACTAAAAGAAAATTATTTGACCTATAGTGTTCATGGAGAGGTTGCAATATCACAACAACCAAGATGGCTTATCCAGCAGGTATTTATTTGTGTGTGTGTGAAAATAGGAGATATTTTTGTTTTTGATATGAAAATGTTATCTTAGTTATTATGTTTGTATTTTTTCTTTACATGGATTTGAATTTTGGTCCTTTAATTTCAACAATTCTTTCCACATTTAGCTCAAATTAATTGTAACAAGCGATAGTCATTTTAGTATTATCTTTTCTATAATAAAAGCTTATTTTTGGAAAAAGAATTTAGAGAATGTTGTCCCAAGTGGAAGGCAACATGTTTGATCCAAATTGTAAATGACTATATTACCATTGTTATTTTTCTAATGATTCCTATTCTTTAACATTAAATTCTTAATGGTTGCTGACCATACTTAATAATATTATCATAAACTTCAAATACCAAATATTAATGTTTTGACAGGACTCAATTGGAACTCAAGTTTTGATCCCTATTTTTGGGGGTCTTGTTGAGCTCTTCACTGCAAACCTGGTAAAAGTTAATAAAGTTACTGATTAAATAGTGGTACTTATTAGCATTATACCCTCTGATTAAATATGAGTTAAAATTTCTAAAGTTAATAAAGTTTCCATCTATTTCAGATCCCAAAAGATATAAATATGATGGAGTTCATATCAGCACACTTTTGTGTCTCTATAAACCAAGAAGCAATATCTGAACAAAGCTACACCAACAGGAACTTCAATGACCATTACACTTTAACTCCTAGCATTGAAGGACTCTCTAGTGGGTCTAATCCTTCAACTGAACACTCAAAAGGGGAAGATAAAGAAAAACTTGTTAGGGAGCCTCAGAAGGAAGTTTATCATGCTAAAAATCTTGTCACAGAGAGGAATAGGAGGAAAAGAATCAATAAAGGGCTTTTTACTCTAAGGTCTCTAGTCCCAAATATAACCAAGGTAGCTAAATTGTGTAACTCAAGAGCATGTATGTAATATTCACATTTAAGTTTGCTTTAGAGCTTGTTTGGATTAGCTAAATTGTGTCTATACTAGTATAGACACTTTTGAAACTATTCGAGAGCTTATGGAAATTACTTATGACATGTCTATAAGTTGTTTTCAGTTTATTTCCATAAGATTTTCAGGATAGCTTATGAAAACAGTTTATAACTTATACGGAAATAGTTTATTTTATTTTTTGTTATAGCAATAATTTATGCATAAGCATTTATATGATAAGTGATTATGCTGTAAGCACTTACTTAGACTGTTTATATCTAAAACACTCAATTTTGGTAGATGGATAGAGCAGCAATTCTAGAAGATGCAATTGAATATATAAAGGAGTTGCAGAAGCAAGAGATAAAGCTTCAAGAAGAGGTCAAGGCTTTGGAAGTTGAGGACTGTGAGAAGAACACACTACAATTGAGAGTGAAAACAGAAAAAGAACAAGCAAAAGGAACCAGAAGCTTACCTCTCATTGAGCTTAATCAAAGTTCTTCTGATTCCACTAGAAAGACAAAGATGAAGGTACAAAAACAAAATGGTCATAATAATGGATGAAAACTGAATTTTATTACATCTTGTCAAGAGACTAATATAATCGCTTAACAATTTTTTAGTTGCAAGTAGAAGTGAATCACATTGGTGGAACAGAATTCTTGATTAAGTTGTGCTGTGAGCAGAAGAAAGGTGGGTTTTCAAGATTGATGGAAGCTATACATTCATTTGGGCTTCATGTGGTACATGCAAACATGATCACATTTGATGGCATAGTATCAAACAATCTGATGGTTGAGGTAAGGTTCTAAATTCCAGTAGTGAAGTGCATAAATATGTTACAAAATAAGGATCACCATGATAAATCATGAGCTAATTTGGTGTTATCTTGGCTCTAGAATCCCACACCAAATCACACTTTTCACATTCCAGTTTGAGTATGTAAACTAGAGATTTCATTCATGGAAACAAAATGTAACCTCCACATTTAATGGCTAGGTTGATCAAAACCTATGTAGCACATATACTTCAGAAGGAAGGCATATCTAATGTCTCACATGTGTTGGTGTTAGAAAAACGTGGTTACATTCAACCACTTCCACTTTTTCCAAATTATTATCAGCATCTGTGTCAATGCTTCATTGTTCAAAACTATTACCCTAAAAGCATTCATTCCCAACCCAACCTCTAAGTTTAGTTCATATGATGTCCTTTCTATTGTAATGAGATTATATTTTTTTTCCACAGGCAACTGAACAGGATATTCACCCTATGAAACTCAGAGAGTATTTGATACAGCAAACAGGTTAATGATAGACAAAGCAATTAAGAAGCTCAGGAAAATAGTGGTGTGGTTATCATCTCTAAACTTTTTTCTAACAACTTGGTTATTATCTGTAAATATAAACAATGCTCCATAACTTCATAGAAAAAGCTGGACTAGTAGAAACAGAAATTGAATATCCTTTTTATCTTGGATCCACGAAAATCAATTGACTAATTCCTGATAATGATTATACTACAAAGCTGTATTGTATGACTGATAGTTAATGATCTTTTCTTGCCTGTGGCAACTCGAAACTCACAATTATATAGTGCAGGAATTTCGAATGGCAAATTAGGCCACCATATAACCATCAAAACCATAGTTTAAATTGCAGTTGCAGTTATACTGCAAACCATGATAAGACGATAAAAATGTAGGTAATGTGGCCGATGCGGCTACAATTCTGGTTGCAATGCAATTGCACAAACCTCTAAAACCTTTATATTGCGCCTACAATTGCGGACCACAATTTAAAACTAGGCTAAAACTACTTATATTTTGATCATCACTTTATCATTTCTAATGTGCAGTAAGAAATTCAAATCTTCCAAACCCAACAGCAGTAAGAGATATATCTATTAATAATGATTAAGAAGTAACCTCAACAAAACTTATCTTTTTACATGCTGCCAACATCCCCTAGTACTAAAAAAGAAATGGGAAAGAAAGTAGAACAAAAATTGGAGGGAGAAAAGCGTTGAAGTAATGCATTTATACATATTGATTGATTATAACTCATACTTTTAGTTCTTGTAAGACCAAAAGCATGCTATGGCATGCTGTGTGATGATCCTTCAACTTCAAGGCCCCCTAATAGGAGAATTATGTGAAATTTCATTACTCAAACTTCATTGTGCATATATGTTCATTGTCAAGCTTTTGTGATCATTCAGCACTTCCCCTACGTTTGTTGAAAGCTTTAGATTCCGACTCACCGCTAGAACTACTGTGCATCCATGCATGCTTTGATCTAGATGTCTCTCTTGAAAGATTGTATTCTTGACTGTATATATCAAAATCAGAATCACCAAAGCTTCCATTTCCCATCCTCCTGAATAGCATTATGTCTTTGTCATATTGACCTGAATCATAAACAGTGCTTTGACCATATCTTACTCCATTTGATAAATCAGATATTTCATCTCCTCTGTCTAAAGCTCTTACTACCTGGGGTATATATATGTATCAAGCAACCACGTGACACGAGACATTAGAAAACTGGAATATTCAATTTGTGTAGGTGAGTTTTTCAGAAATGTGATTTTGAATTAACTTGATTTTGTAAAATCAATGTTTACATTTTTCTTAAAATAATGTTAGACCAAATTCAAAACCTATTATGTTATTTTCCACCGATTCAAACATACACTAATTAGTACATGCATGTATTGTTATGACTTAAGCTTATGAGGAGAGTGCAGCCGAAAAGGTTAGTCCATTAGGTGGGAGAGTCTTATGGTTTAAGTATCACATTGAGTTTTTTTATCTACTCAATGTGAGACTCATAACATTGCTACTCCCTTTAAGAGCCAACGTCCAGGACAGCTTTCACTCTGTCAGCATTGACCTTGTGGTAGCCCTTTCCCCTTTGGTGGCTTTACTCATTTATCAGTGTTCGGAGGTGCACCTAAATTCAGTAGCTTTTTCGCAGCCCAACACTCGAAAACACCAATTGCTATGACTTAAGTCTCCGAGGAGTTAGTTAGATATTAATATTAGTAGAAAGTATAATCACCTGAGACATACGAGGCCTTTTAGGAGCTGAGTGGCGAACACAAGCTGCAGCTGCCTCTATCATTCTGAACATTTCACTCTCCACATAATGATTTTCTAGCCTTGGGTCTACTAGTTCTCTAAAATCACGTGTCTCAAATGCATGGATAAGTAGTTGACGAGCCTGTGGACAAACTCATAACAAAAACAGAATCATACTTTGAACAAGTTGAAATTATTAATTTCATTTATAAACTTGAATTTCATTCTTATAGTATTTGTCTCTTGTTACCAAAAGGAAATAAAAGCGATAGAGGAATAGAAACACTTCATTGTTTTCACAGTTATATGTACAGTTTATGAAAATAATGAGAAAGGGTGTAGTGTATATTCTTACCCACTCAACCAAACTCTCATCTCCCAAAGGTTGAGTTTCATCAACCGGTTTCCTTCCAGTTACAAGCTCAAGGAGGACAACCCCAAATGAGAAGACATCTGATCTATCCGTTAATTTTCCACTTGTTGCATATTCAGGAGCCATGTAACTGCAAATAGAAGTCATAAAGAGTGAAGGTTTGTTTGGACACACATTATCATTATATTTCTATAGTCCTGATGTTAGTTTGGCCGTGAATTTCTGAAGCTACAATTACAACCTTTTTTGAAACGTGATTCCAAACAGCCACTTAATTTATTAGACTCGGTTGTACTAGCAAAGGTTTTGAAAAAAAGGTCTGGAAATATGATTTGGACTGCAAGATATCAAACTTTTGATATCTCTACAACTGCAATTGAGGTTGCATCTGTTGCATTTAACTGTAACTTTTTACAATATTAAATAAAGATCGGGACTGTGACAGTTAACACAGCCACCATTTAAAACATTGGGTACTGTTATTCTACCATAATCAAAATGTTGGTGTAAACATTTGGAGCAAGTCATTTGAAAAATGTATTTCCTTCTCCAAATTTGAAATGCATTTCCCATTTGAAAAATAAGCTGTTGAGATGGTACTAAAATATAATAAAATATTCTGTTAAAATTTCCAATCCAATTCTTTTCTATTGTTCACCACTTTGAAAGACTATATACATTAAGAGGCATAGAATCCTACCCAAAGGTACCCATAACCCTGGTTGATACATGAGTATTGGCAGCATCAGCTAGCCTTGCAAGTCCAAAATCTGCAACCTGTGTTATAAACAAGTATGAATTATAAATTAGCATCAACAATTTGTATTAGGAGAGATAGTATTTTGATTAAAAAATGTATTCCATAATGGAGCACACTAAAAAAGGTGTGCATATATACACCTGTGCCTCAAAAGCATCATCCAAAAGTATGTTGGCTGACTTAATATCTCTGTGAATAATCTTTTGGCTGCCTAGAGATAGATAAAATACTTTAGTTATTCATTATACAAAATGCAAACAGATCATAAGTTGATTGAAAATGGAAATAGTGTCTTCATAGAGCATAAAATTGTGACTCAGTACACAAACATAAAAAGCATATCCAATTAAATTGTACTATTCTTATCAGACTTTTTTTCTACACAGTATTTGCTAAACTTTTCCCTGTCACAGTTCTTTTTAACATATATGTGTTCAGTTACAAGAATATGTGATCCAATAAGAAAACTGCAAGATATACTTACAGTCCTCATGCAAATATGCCAGGCCCTTTGCAGCACCAATAGCTATCTTCAGCCTCTTGGTCCAATCTAACACTGGTACTCCATTTCCTGCACATATAAAGAAAACGTAAATTCTTAGGGGTTAGGCTTAAGGACTTACTCAACAACACAAAATCGAACCAATTTGTAAGATAAGAACTGCCAAACTATTTAAGTCATATCTCTGAACGACGCAAAACTAAACAATCCACCCCCACACGCCCAACCCAATTAAAGCGGCCCAAAGTTGTCGTAATTAAAACAATTTGGGGAGGGCCACAACTAAGGCGGCTTTCAAACATATATGAACTCTAATTTCTTAATTAATGTAAGGAAAATAAAGGGAAACTCACATTACCATGCAAGTGATGATGGAGATTTCCATTAGGAACGAACTCGTAGATAAGCACTCTTTGTTCCTCAGATATGCAATAACCAACCAATGATACCAAATGACGATGATGAACACGGCTAATGATCTCTACTTCAGCTCTGAATTCCCTATCTCCCTGCCCACTACCGGCCTTAAGTTGCTTGACCGCCACTTCTTTTCCGTCTGGTAGCCAACCCTTGTAAACACACCCAAATCCTCCTTGCCCTATCACATTTTGACTAGAAAATGCATTGGTTATTTCCATTACCATTTCATAACTAAAAACTATCTGTGCACTCTTGGGCTGCGCCATATCTAAAGGTCCTCCTACTGAATGCTTCATGCTGCCTCCTCCAATGTTGCCATTGCCATAAATGTTATTAAAGGAATGGTGCTGTACATAGTAATGTCCATCAGCACCTGATGGCCAATATCATTAGACATGAAAATCAAAACAATTTTACACCACACAATCAACAAAAACTTCATGATAGTATTCAATTTTTTTAATATATATTTAAACACATAATTAATTGTGTTTAAGGTTTTAAATTGCAGATTGCATTGAGTGATCCAACCACAAGCATGAGACCATGAGGGGAATAGATCACTGACAACATCTATAGAGTGCAATAGTTGTGGGGGACCTAGATCTAGTCAAAGAAAACTTATTTCTCTAAATCAAATAGTTCTCACAGCTGCTGCATCGTGCAATTGTTGTAAGTGATCCAAATCTGATCATGAGTTACTGTAGACAAAAACTTTTAAAGTTTTAATTTATGGTCACACTTGATCACAATTCTTCACAATCACAAAGTTTGCAATGTAACTGGCAAATGTTACCAAAACCTTAGTTTAAAACCTCAGTAGGCTCGTCGCTATAAATACAACTATTTACTATTATTGATAATGATAAAATTGGTGACAAATAAAGTTGATGCCGTCGTAATAAGTGCGACCACAATGATTCTCCGAACTTTGGCATTGTTGACCGCATTTAAGGTTGTTGATGGCAAATGAAAACCATGACATAAATTTAAAAATGTGTATAGAATTGGTGTTTAGGCAAGTTTTAGTGGAAAATTCAAATGTTGGAATGATTTGAAATAGGTGAATGGTACGGTGGAGAAGTAAAGAGAGAAAATAATTTACCTGATTTAAGGTGATAGTTATTAATCGGGGGTGGCATATAGGGTACACCATACAAATCCCCTCTCGTTTTCTTCCTTCTAAACGCGAAAATAATAGCTGCGACAACTAAGGCAACAGCAAAAACTCCGGCGAGGGTATATCCTACTATTTCGCCGGGTGAGGATCCAGGCGAAGAAGAACCTCTTGATTTTGCATGCATAGCTCTATGTGGCGAATCATTCGAGGATGGAGATGAAGAAGACCTCTTAGGTGGTGGCGGAGACCGAAACTGCGGCCGAGGTGGTTGTTTACGTGGAAAATTAGGAGGAGGTGAAGAAGAATTTGCTTTGTGCAATGGTGGCGGCGGCAGTTGCGGCGGTGGAGGGGAAATTGGTGGTGGAGATGGTGATGGTGATGAAGGTGGTGGAGGCGATGAGTTTGGCGGTGGAGAAGGCGGTGGTGGTGATGATCTTGGTGGTGGAGGCGGCGGTGGCGGAGGTGGTGGAGGCGGTGGAGGTGGTGGTGATTGTAACGGCGGTGAAACTTTCGGTGGCGGCGGAGTCTTCGGCTGCCGTGGAGGAGGCGGCGGCGGCGAGTCTGACGGAGAGCTTTCCAGTGGACCGGAGTTCGGTGGTGGAGCTGCATCTTTATCATGATTTTCTTTGGCTGATTGTTTAGTAGAATTATTGAAATGTAAAATTGGAGGAGAATAAGAAAAAGAATCGTTGTTTATATTATTGGTGAGATTTGGAGCCATTTGAAGTTTATTTTTCTCGCAATGGTTTTTGCGAGAAAATTATGCCAATTGAAGTGAAACTGTTTTGTTTATTATTTTGTTAATGTGAAAAGAAAATCAATAATATTGGATTTTGATAAAGAACCACAATAACTGTTGTTTTTTGTTCCAACATCGGATTGGTCGAACTGCGCAAGTTCTGTCGTGAACAGAACAGAATTGCCAGCTCGATGTTGCGAAGCGTTCAGATGAAGGACAGTTTTTGTTCTTCGTTTCGTCTGTGAATGGAACCAAACAAAAATGATAAAAGATAATTTGTTGGCTTTTGCAAAATCTTTACTAGGCCCTATAATCTCTATGTGTTGATTGGTTTTTTTTAGGAAAAAAGAGAGATATAGATAGATTTTTATTTTTTATTTTTACAGAGTATAGATTCTTGCTATGTTTATTCGGAGGCCAAGTGTTGTTGTTCTCCTTGAATATTGGGTTGCCGCGCAATTTAAATCGGGTGGATTTCCTAAACGGGTTCATTAATTACCCGATAATTTGACCTCACTCATCCACTTCTAACTTTGGATGAGACGTTAAACCAACATGAGAAAATAATGTTTGGGATCTTAA
Source organism: Cicer arietinum (assembly GCF_000331145.2). NCBI lineage: Eukaryota > Viridiplantae > Streptophyta > Magnoliopsida > Fabales > Fabaceae > Cicer > Cicer arietinum. The sequence continues at coordinate 22,512,713 of NC_021166.2, forward strand.
AGTTGGGACCTTGACCATTTAAAAATAATTAGAGGAGTGTTTTGAAATTTTTTTTAAAAAAGAGAAAGGTTAAATAATGGTATAGATTTGAAACATGAGAAGATCCATTTGAACTTTAAGATGCGGATCCTCTCCACCAAATATTCATCTACATTCTCTCAATTTCTATCTCTCAAGAAAAATTAAGAGGAAAAAGAAATCACTGAAAAAAATGAAGAGTGGAAAAGAGTATTTACTAGGGAGGATGCAATTGGCTAACTTTAGCCACCTAACTACGTGATAAATGATTTTCACTTTTAATGAAAATATTTAGCAAAAACTGAAATTCATCTATAAATTTAAATTCATTATTTTACCACCTATTTTATCTCAAATAAGATTTTGAGAGTTATATTTTTACTTTTACAATTTTAATCTCTTTACTTTTTAAATTTATGAAATTGAACCCACAATTCCAAATTTTAATAATAACAATATGTTCATTTCATACATGGATATATATTTAATATTTTCTTTTTAAAATCTTTTATTTAATTATTCTATAACTTTTATTATAAATAATTTATATATATATATATATATATATATATATATATATATATATATATATATATATATATCTCATCAATGAGTTCCAATATCTTTAGATATATATATATATATATATATATATATATATATATATATATATATATATTTATCTCATCAATGAGTTCCAATAGATTTAGACTATTTACATAAATTAGTGCATGTACTTTTATTATCATTGAAATATTATTTAGATATATGTTCACTTTTTCTCACCGTTGCCAATTGCTGTTTTTTGCTCCCTACATTTCACACGTTTCTCCATTGTCCGTCCAGATGTGATCAACAACACCCCTGCCACCAAACCAGTTGGCTTGAAACCGATCAGAACACAGACCGCCAAAAAGGTTCTCATACGCCGTTATTGCCCACGCATGCCGTCTTCTCCGGTGCGTGACGACCACATGCCGCCTTCCACCCTCAGTTTGTCGTCGTTTTTTCCCAGATTGCAGATCAATCCATCCTTTTCCCATTGGTGTGGTCAAAATACACATCAAAAATGTTTATTTTTGGGTATCTTTTTGGACATCCAACGTTCGTTTTTTGTTTGACAACGGGACAGTTTGTTGGTTGTTTTTTATTCTCTATGGAGCTTTCTTCCTTTAAAGGGCAGAAGTTGGCGAGATTATTTCTGGTGTCATTCATGTGAGAATGAGTTATAAAAGTATCTACTCTTTATCTTTTAGTGTAGGATCATTACATTTCGTACGAGTGCAAGGAATCTTGCAACGATACTAAACTCTAATGACATCAAAATTCTCTATATAAAATGTGAGCAGAAATACAAATACACATGTAATAAGTGAAACTTCTTTGTAATAATCATTTGCAAAAAGAGAAAAAGTTCATAAAACAATTTTAGTGTTTTTATTGAGTATTTATATTATAATATTCTTTTATAAGAGGTATTCATAAACACTTCATCTCTATAATCTGGCCTATTAGTGACTGTAATCTCAAAAGCTGGACTCTATAAAGCTAGAAATTTGAGAAGATTAAAACATAATCAGGAAATTAGTAGATGTTCTAGTGCTTGTGAAAATCAGTTTGATTTAGTGGATTAAATTATTTAGAGTGAAAGAACTAGACATAGTTACAGTGTTGGTGGTTAACTATGATAAATTGATTTTGTGATCTCTCTTCCTTATCTCTTTACTTTTGTTAAATTGACTTTAAGTTTCTTACCAGAATGTGTCTTACAATTTTTTTTTTATAAAAAACACATAATTTAACCTCTTATTTATTGTGTGTCTTTCACCTTCAATTGTTATCAGTGCTCTATCTTTTGGCTGAGCACTTAATCGTGTTTGAGAAAAGATCCTATTATTTTTTGTTATCATGACTAACTCTGGTGATGAACCTACAAGTGGTAATGTTAACAAGCCACTTTTGTTTGATGGAGAGAGATTTGAATACTAGAAGGACACGTTGATAAGTTTTTACATCTCACATGATCGTGAACTTTGGAATATAGTTGAAGATAGCTATAAAGCTCCCAAAAATGAAGCTGGAGTTGAAATACCAAGAAAAGAATTGAATGCAGATTAGAAGAAACAATGCAAAATACATTGTAAAACCATAACATTTATGATGAATGTAATCACCTTCAAAGAATTTGACAAATGCAACAACTAAAAGCAAATTTGATGCTTTATGTCTTAACTATGAAGGAAGCAAACAAGTGCAGGAAGCAAAGGACAATCTACTAGTCAGAAAGTATGAGCTTTTCCATATGGAAGAAGATTAGGACAATGAGAAAATGTTCTCATGATTTCAAACCTTAGTCTCTGGGATGAAGGTCCTCAAAAAGAGCTATCTATAGTTGATCATGTTAACAAAAATTATGAGGAGTCTTTCAAGCAAGTAGAGACCAAAGTAGCAACTATTCAAAAATTTAAGGATCTGGACAACTTGTCCATAACAAAGTCTCTGAAACATCTTCATATGACTCATCTTCTATTAACACACCATTACCAAATTCTGAACCTGACCATTGCATTCTCGATAACTTTACACCTGTCACTTCATCCTTACTTTATGGTCTCCCCAACATAGATTCATTCAATTGGGTATGAGGCAACATGGAGTACAAAAGGCGAATGTCTGCTCAAAATTCAAGTGTTTTCCATCATACTGCAGATATCCTCTACCTCAAGGTTCTACATTTTTAGAAAGCACGTGAAAATCCGACAAGGAAGACTTTGACTGCTTCATCA
>NC_021166.2:22515548-22518365 GCF_000331145.2 Cicer arietinum
GCATTCCTGAAGTGGAGATTCCTCTTCTAGAAGTTCCAGTATTTGCTGTTGCATCAGGATCTGGTGTGTTTGCCTCTAAAGGTTCATTTTCCACTTCCTCTGCACCAACCTTTGACCTTTCTCAACTTGTGAAGAATGTGGACTTTGAAAGATTTGAAGCTAAGACTAAAGCGTCTATGAACAAATGACCAAAAATAAATAATCTATTCATAATACCCTATGCCTTATTAGTTAGGTTGACCAACCCAAACCCTTAAGATTCTTTTGTTTTCTCTATTTTTTATGTTATGTGTAAAACTTCTCTTTTACTTTATTAATGAAACTTTTTGTTGTTCAGCCTTATTGCATTCATGTTTTGTACTTATTTTTGTTTGATGATAAAAGATGGAGTATATATTTCGACAACTATTTAATTTTTAAAAGTTATTAATCTAGTATAACTTGTAAAATCTCGAATTTTATAATAAACTATTCTATTAATTAAATAAGATTTTTAAGGATTAATTTTGTATTAAAAGTGTTTTAGATTATATGTTGATAGATATTGTAATTATTTTTCTTTATATGTATACTTGCTATTGTGATTAATTTATTTTATTTATAAAACAAAAATAATTTTATGTTTGAATTGTTGTTGATTTATTTTAAAGAATTAAATTGTGTTGATTTATTTTAAAGAATTAAATTGTACATGTTGATTTATTGGAAAACAAATATCTATGATTATTTTATTTAAAGTTTAGAGTGGCCAAAAATTTACTCCAAGTTTTACTATGTCTTGTTTTTAAGAAAATCTAGAAGATTTATTGTAGTAATAATTTTGAAAAAATAAGTAAAAAATTTGAAACTATTTTAGAAGTTTTGACATCTTGTAATTTTTCTATCTATTTATATATATGGCCTAATTTTTCTTTCAAAATATAGGATGAAAATAGTAATTTTTAGAGTACTTGAATATTTAAAAATGGGTTTTTGATGGTTAAAATACGAGTGTAATTTTAGGAATCTTATTTATTTAAAAGTAACTTAAAAAAATATTTTGAATTCCGACCAAAAAAATATATTTTATAGCGCTAAATGATTAGTGATACTTTTTATATTAATTTAAGTGTAGAAATCAATTTTTAAAATATGGTTTAACCTCGAAAATGATTTATGCACTACTTGATTTATTTTGAGTTGTTAACGTGTTATACTACCTTCTGAGTAAGAATTACTTGTGTTATCTCTGTTACTTGAATAATCTCAGTTTCCATTTGTGTTAAGTGACAAAGATTAAGAAAAAAATACATTAGATGTAATAAATTTGAAGTAATTGGATTTCTATCAAAATGTGTTACGTGTTTAGAATTGATGTTTGATTTGTGAAATAAATTTAGAATCATGGCACCAATCGTTTTGATTAGTGATGTGAATATGTATATGATTATGTGAATATGAAACTGTGCATTTCAAGTGTTTTAAGTGTTGGTTATTTAGTGGATAGAGTTTGTAGTGGTTAGAAGTCTTTAAAAATGAGACAACTCTATACTTTTTATTTTTTATTCTAATTTTTGATTATGTATGGCTGCAAGTGTTATTTATTTTGTTGCTGTCATTACTTGTAATTGACAAATAAATTATTCTGGATGTGTAATTAAGAGATTTTTTAAAAGAGTAGGAGTTGTGGCGCTACATTCACATTCTCAAATCATATTAAAATATCTTTAATTACATTGTTGAAATTTAATCGACTACTGTAACGCTCCAAATTTTTATCCAAATATTACTTAAAAATATTTATTTTCTTTTAGAAACAACTAATTTTTTTCTTCTTATGAGTAATTCATCATGTAATAAATTGATATGCGTAAGAAAATAACTTGATTTTTTTTTTTTGTAAAAGGACGTAGTGTAACTTACTAAAATATTATTTATTTATTCATTTGCAAAATTAATATTCCAATCGTTAGATCGACATTCATTTATGGTCTAAAATAAAATAAATTCTCTTTAAGTGAAATTCAAAATAAACAAGGTTGACTGAAATTAATGACATTCAATTATTTACTAGCGAATGAAATCTCACTTCCACATTTCTATTAAAAGTTAATGATGACGAATAAATAACTTTACAATGTAACACAAATTTTCTAGTAATACAAAACATTATTTTTAAGTAAAAGTCTCATTTTCCCCCGCGCGTGCACCAATCAAACATCATTCATGCAACTCTTTGAGATCATTAGTACCTAAATGTTGGTGTAAGGGGTCAGTTCATCCCACAGTAAAAATTAAACCAAATAATAAATTAACAACCATAAAATATGAATATAAAATCTTTTCGTAATAAAAGATTTAAAGAAATTGATTCTTTAATAGTTCTCAAAGGGGTATCAAAATCATAAAATATATCTAAATAAATCAAGTAGCAACCGTAGAACAAATAATTATATCAAAATAAAAATAACAATAAAATGTATGCAAGTTATGCATGCTCCTAAATATATATGATCCGGATATAACCAGCCACACATGCATCCACACATAAGTCACCCATACCAATGGGAAAAAATTAAACCATCCACACAGGCGTCCACACAGATGCATATGATATGTCATGAAATAATAATGATGCTCAAAATGTACATGTCACCACTCACTTAAATAATCACACAAATCATCAGCCACTTAGGCAACCACAAAGATAACAATATTTAAAACAAAAATCACCAGCCACGTAGGCAACCACAAAAATAATGATATTTAAGACACAAGTCACCGGCCACTTAGACAACCACAAAGATAACAATATTTAAAACACAAATCACCAGCCAC
>NC_021166.2:22518733-22522762 GCF_000331145.2 Cicer arietinum
TTTTTCTTTTAAGACATCCAGACATCATATCAATATCTTACGAATCGCTAATTTAATATCTAGCCTAACTCAGCATGGGGAAAAACCCTTACCTTGGACGCTTTCCTTCCACGTAACACTATATAGCCCTCGAAAAAATCTCATAAAGATGAAGGAACAAAAGCTTAGAGCTTCCACAAGAAAGAGAGGTAATATGTGGGTGGTTGTTTAAGTGACTTGAAAATATTTGAGATAAAGAAAATATAATGTTGCGAATGGAGACGTGAAGCTGATTAGAGAAAGAAAGTAATTTTTCTCATTGAGGTTAATTGCACACACCAATAATGTATTCAATTGAAATAATATCATTCAATGACCAACCGTTATGAATTAATTGACATTCATGTACACTTATTCTTGCTCGTTACACATTTGAGTGGATGTAAAGTAGAAAACACACAGTTTTATAGTTAAATGCTATTAACAATAAAATATAGTGTCGATGATTAAATTTTGACCAAAATTGACTTGGTCATTATTCACTATAAAAAAATACTCCTACGAGTTTTAATTAATTACTAACAAAACTCCAACAATTAATTAATTAATATAAATATACTTCATCAAATAATAAAAATTAGAGGAACAATTATCTTACTATTGTCACGCTAAATTAATTAAATAAAATATATAAATAAAACTAAGGATTTTCACTAATTCTATTATCTCCTTGGTTAAATACTTATTTGGTCTAAAAGAAAACTAATAAATGATATAACTTCTATAAATTATAATTTAATTAAATAATTCAACTAATGTTTTCATCAACTAAAATAAATCAAATAAGACAAAAATATCACTGCAGGTCACGTATAAAAATAAAGTCAACGTATCTAACACATCAATTTCATTTTTATCAAAAATAATCAAATAAATAAAATACACAGTTGTCCACGTACGAAATAATTATGTCATAAACCGTTCTAATGTAATTGTCACACCAAAACAATTAAATAAAAATAAAGGTTATAACTATTCAAGTAAAATAGGGAGTTGTAAATTTTAATTTAATTTATTTACGGGTAGAATAAATTATTAATTAAATAATAAATTACGAAAATTACTAAAGACACATATATAACATATATGAAAATATTGAGGTATTACAACTACAATTATGGTTAACTTAAGTAACTAATTCCATGAGTAAGAAGGTGTAACTATTCCGATGATTTATCATTGATAGAGGAGACGATAACAACTCGTTGTTATTATTGTTAGAAATATTTTTTAATTTTATTATTAGAATAGTTAAAAAAAAAAAAAAACATGTTTATCTCTTATGTTGTTGGGTGATTTAATTATTAAAGACATATTGTTGTGAGAAATTATACTTCTTATTTTATTTTTTATTTTTTATTTATTTATAAAGTGTGTTGGCATGAAGTGATTGATTGAAAATCTATTTAGTATCTTTATAGAATTTTTGAAGATTCTTTTGTGTTTGCAACATCAGTTTATAATGTATGGGTAATGTAACACCTCAATTTTTTAACAGCGCAATTGTATTTTTTTTAAATAAATAATAAAAATAATTTATCGTAACACAAACGACAAAAGTCCTGAATAATTACATCATATATACCAACAAACTAAAATAGTTTTTGAGACGATAATCCAAAATATACAAATAGAAAATACATCGGGGATATAAGACCTATTAGACATCGCTAATACCCCTGGGGTATTCTCGACAGACACCTACACAAAAGCACTGTTCCAAGAATGCTATCCCCCCATGGTCACGTCAAAAAAAAAATGGAACATGGACCCACCAAACGAAGTCAACTGACAATATAAGTTATAGATACAGTCATCCCAAAATGAAATAAGTACGACCACCAAAAAGACACTAAGTCCCTATACAACCAAACTAATCTGATCATTCACTAGCATCAACAATAACAAGGATGACCTCCACACACTACACAAGTCCTATCTGATGCAGTATCTCTCTTCGAAGTAACCTCCTTCTCATCAACATCCATTGAAGGATCGGTCTCCTCAGAATTCAGATCCACCCACGAGATAGGTCACTTCGGCGGCACTGGGATCTCAAAACAGTCCGCTACTTCAGCGATAGTCGGTAAGGGATCATTCATCGGAAGTGGATGCTCTGGCTCGGCCTGCTTGGATGATCCTGCAATATCTATTCCTACTAGCATTGGCCCCTTATCCTTTTCGCCAGTCTCCGGTCCAGCCACTGTATCTCCAGCTCCTACGGTGGCCTCTGCCTCAACTCTAACTATGGAATCCCCTACATATTCCCATGCACCACTCATCTCGAGCACCAAACCTGAAGGTACCGGATAGTCGATCCTCTCGCGAGTGGTGTAACACCCCAAATTTTATAATAAACTATTTTATTAATTAAATATGATTTTAAATAATTAATTTAATGTTAAAATTATTTTATAATATATGTTGATAAATTTTGGGACAATTTTCGTCATATGGGTGCTTTCTATAATGTGCTAGTTTTATAAATATTATATTAAATGAGCGATATAAATAATAAATATTATATTTTATTATTTGATATATTTTTTTTAAAAAATAATAGTATTTTAGTGTAATATTTTAAAGAAAAATATTTTATGCGATTTTACGTGTATATACGCGTACCCAATTAATGTAATATTTTTCTGTGCGCTTGACTGATGTTAAGTATGCACATAGTTATATTTTAATTATTTGTAATTATTTTCTATTTTTAGTAATTTATTTTATAAATAATTATCTTGAGATAGTAGTAATATTGTATTTAATCTTGATTTTTATATACTTGTTATGACATTATGATTTTATATTTATTTATTTTGAATTAGTAATTAATATAAAGTGCTGATGTTATATTTGTTTATTTTATAATTTTAAATATTTTCTAACATAGTAATTTAATGTAAGTATTTGGAAAAATAACTATAATTATAGTGATTAATTTGAATATGAGAGTTTTTGTTATTAATGTATTTTAAAAGATTAATTATTTTATTTTATAAATTATTAATTTTGAAATATTAATAATATTTTACTAATGAAATTGTGTTTAAAAAAAAATAAAATAAAAATAGCATATGTGTCTCGGGAGCTACCATGCAACACATGTCTACAGCGCAATATTATGCATGCTTTAAAAACTATATAAAGGTGCAAACACGAGAAGGTGGGTTGAATTGTGTTTGACAAAGTTGATAACTTTTTGCTAATATGATGAAGGTTGGGTGGTTTTTGTGAATTACATGGTGTTGACACCTAATTTTGTCCGATTTGTACTTTTTTATTAAAAAGGAAATAATGATGATAATAATAATAATAAATATATAATTATATGTGAAGAAATATAAAAATAAAAATAAATAATTAGGGATATAAGCTTTTAACAATCACAAGTGTTTTCGGTTCTTGTTTGCCTCTAATTCTTGTTCAGACTATTTTCTAAAATATAAAAATAATAATAAGAAATAAAAATAAAGGAAATTGAAAAGAAATGAATTGATGGTCATAAAAATCAATGCAATGATGATCAAAATAAATGAAAAAAAACCAAAAATAAATTGATTGATGGTCATAAAAATCAAAATAATGGTGATCAATTGAATAGAAAAGAAAACCGAAGAAATGAATCAATAGCAATAAGAATCGGTATAATTGTGGCCAATTAAAAGAAAAGAAACCAACAAAAATAGATTAATGGTAATCAATTGACAATTATTCTTTTGTCTTTTGAAATCTATACCCAAAAGTCTATAAATAATCGGCCACAAGAAGACAAAGGGGGAATTGAAAACACAATTGAGAGCACAAAAAAAATAAAAGAGAAGAGAGAATAATAGAGGGAAAAAAGAGAAGAAAGATTGAAACGAGCTAGTAAAAAGTCTTTCCAATGCGGTAAACACTTATTTTTCTTTTTTCTTCTTGTCTATTTTTTTTTACATTATTATTGTTATAGAGTTTTTTTACTATTCTATGCACGTATGAATTAAAAAA
>NC_021166.2:22523813-22525416 GCF_000331145.2 Cicer arietinum
AAAAATAAAATTGGTGGCGACTCCTTTTTCGCGGACAAACCGGACGCGACAGCTGGCGACTCCGCTGGGGACATTTGAGAGTCAAGCCCAATCTAATTAATTATATATAGTTATTTTATTATTTATTATTTTATTTATATTACCCATATTATTATTTTTATTTTGTTATATTGTGAATATAATTATATGTGTTTTGTCAATTTATTTTCATTGTGATGATTTTTTTTATCTTATTTATTTTTCTATACACTACCATAACACGACTCACACACTTATGAGTGGGCTCTTTACCCGGGCTGAGTGCAAATCTAAGATAAGTTAGAGACTGTGTAATGATAATCTTCTGGATGTACATCCTGTTTGGTGTTGTCATGAAAGTCTCACCTAGAGTTGACCTTTTCTAAAATATTTCCATTTTAAAATATGACCCGCTAGGTTGAAAATCCAAAAGGACGACCTAGGCAAAAATTAGGGTATAAAGAATAATAATAAATACCCGCTAGGTTGAAAACCTGAAAGGGCGACCTAGGCAAAAATTAGGGTACAAAAAATAATAATAAATACCCGCTAGGTTGAAAACCTGAAAGGGCGACCTAGGCAAAAATTAGGGTACAAAAAATAATAATAAATACCCGCTAGGTTGAAAACCTGAAAGGGCGACCTAGGCAAAAATTAGGGTACAAAAATAAGTAAATACCAACGAGGCAGAAAATCCAAAAGGACAATCTGGGAAAAGTGAGGATATAAAGTCGAATAAAGACTTGCAAGTTAAAAAAAAAAAAAGAAGGGGCAACCTAGGTGAAAATGAAGAAGACCTTTTAGGTCAAAAACCCAGAAGGGCTACCTGGTTAAAAATTAGGGCAAAAAAATAAATAAATAGAATGAAGAAGTTATAAAGGAAAATGTGCAAATAATATGGCTTACACGGATCGAAGTCGAGTCAATATATTCTGAAAGGTTGTGAAGATAAATTGAGGCAAATCATATCCTCCAAATTGGGTCAATAACGCTATTAAAATTGTGGAATGATTTATTAGCACACTTCTTTTATGAAAAATTACTAACAAATTGGGTCATTTACCCACATTAGATCACCTTATCTTCTTTTCTTTCTATAAATCATTTTTTTGTACCATATATTTTCTCATTAAATATCATTGTCTGAACCTTCATTCACTACTTTCTTGTGTTATAAATCTTTTTTGTCAAAATGCATTTTTATGATAATCATATGTTGGGGCACAAATTATGTGAATGTAAAGAGGCCAAAACTAGTATGATGTCTTTACATGTAAGGCAGTGGCAACTAAAGATTATGCCGATGATGTAAGGAAAAAATCTCTTCAAAGATCAAAAGGACAATCACCACCATTTATTTGAAGTGATGCACATTTTTATTCCATGAGTCTAGGATCATGTTCGTGAATAGGTGAAAGAAATAAAAAAAAATTGAAAAAAAGTTGATTGCAAAAAAATAAAAAAAATAAAAAAAGATGAAAATGAAGGAAAATGTTCATTCATTAAATGCATTTATGACATTTTATATTTAGTGGTTAAATTTAAATTTGAGACACTAACACACACCCTATTATTTAAGAGACGG
>NC_021166.2:22525515-22526252 GCF_000331145.2 Cicer arietinum
TCACTCAAGATATCACTTTTGACAAATTTGGAGGCATCGTAAATAACATTACTACTAACAGTCATCTAACCTTCATAGATGACGAACTGCCTGTCGAAGAGAGACCATAACAAAGTGTTGCACGTTTCAGTAATGTGCCTCGATCATATGATATAAGGAGTCCTTGTTAAAGCTTTCGATGGGATTCGTAGAGAAATGATGGCATAAATTGAACTCCCAATGCAAATAGGTCCGGTCACTTATGCAAATAGGTCCGGTCACTTTTGAAATCACGTTTCATTTGATGGATATCATACCCGCCTATAACTGCTTATTGAGGAGACCATGAATCTGTTCTACTGATATGGTGCCATCAACCCTACATCAAAAGGTAAAGCATATGGTATGTGATCAGCTGATAATCGTGTCAGAAGAGGAAGACTCGTTGGTGAGTAAGTTTTCCACCACACTGTACGTTGAGATAATAGAGTAAGCTCTGGAGACCTCCTTCCAAACACTAGAAATCGTGGGCACCGCTTACATCGAAACGACAAAATAGAACCACATTTATCAAACACAACTATTATGGTTGTTAGATTCATGTTAAGTAGAGGGCATCATCCATGATATGGTTTGGGGAAGAATGAAGAACTTCTCAAAGGACTGATGAAACTTCATAAGAATAGACAAAAAATGGGTTTAGATTACGAACCAACCAAAGTTGACAAGCAAAGATTGGCCAAAAAAAAAAGTTAGCT
>NC_021166.2:22526323-22526787 GCF_000331145.2 Cicer arietinum
ATAGTTTCCAAAATGCATCAAAGACAAACAAAACTCATATTGCAATAGTTAGAGATGATCTTTCGATCAGTGATGCTAATTGGGTTCATCCATATAATGCAAAAGCAGAAATCAAGAATGGGGAGACAATCAAATTGCCTATAGTATTCAATGCAATTCCTATATTTGAGAATAATCCATTAATAGATGATTGTACTAAAATCCAGCCACATAACTTTGACCATCTTACTAATCTGGCAATAAAAGATAATGAAGAAGATTTTTAATTTCCCCTAGAATTGTTAAAATCGGTAAAACAAGAAGCTAAGGGAATTATGCCCCATAAGGAACCAATAAAAGTGATTAGTCTAGGAAAAGAAGAAAATAGAAAGGAAGTTAAAGTCGACACTATCTTAAAGAAATAAGTATATCATCAACTAATCCAACTTCTACAGGAATACAAAGACATTTTTATCTCGTCATAT
>NC_021166.2:22527076-22564684 GCF_000331145.2 Cicer arietinum
ACTTTTTCTCCTTTACGAGTGGTTGCTAAGGATATAATCAAATCAAGATGGCGGCCTATGATATGGAAAAAACAACTTTCTTCACTGCTTATGGAACATTGTCTTACAAGGTAATGTCTTTTGGTCTAAAGAATGCTGGGGCAACCTACCAAAGAGCTATGGTAACTCTATTCCATGACATGATACATAAGGAGATAGGAGCTTATGTAGATAACATGATTGCTAAGTCACAAACAAAAGAAAAATATGTGATTGATCTAAATAAACTCTTTGAGAGATTCAGAAAGTTCAAGCTAAAATTTAACCCCTTCAAATACACTTTAGGCGTACAGTCGGGGAAATTGTTAGAATTTTTGGTTAGTCATAAAAGAATAGAGGTTGACCCCGATAATCTTCGAGCCATTTTGGAAATGCCTCCCCAAAGTACAGAGAGAGAGGTTCGTGGTTTTCTTGGGAGACTAAATTATATCTCAAGATTTATATCAGAACTAACTGCCACTTGTGAATTGACCGTTAAACTTTTACGGAAAAAATCAAACAGTTGTGTGGAACTAATAATGTAACATAAAAACATTAAAAAAAAGTTATTTACAAAATGGTTGTAACATACAAAGATTGGCATGGGATGTTGTCGTTGCCACTACACGGGTATCGCACCTCGATATGCACTTCAATTGGGGCAACCCCTTTTTCCCTAATATATGCGATTAAGGTTGTGCTACCCATTGAAGTAGAAATCCCCTCGCTAAGAATATTATTGGAAGTCAAACTAGAAGATTCAGAATGGGTATAAATATGTTTCGATTAATGAATATAATTGAAGAAAAAAGGTTGGCTGCCTTATGCCATGGACAATTATATCAGAAAATACTGAAAAAAACGTATAATAAAAAAATACGTCCTCGAGAATTCCGGGAAGGAGACCTGGTGCTAAAAAAAAAAATCTTACCTATTCAAAAGGATTTTCATGAGAAATGGACCCCCTAACTATGAGGGCCCATACGTCGTGAAGAAAGCCTTCTTAGATAGGGCTTTTATCCTTACAAATATGAATATAAAAAACGTATAATAAAAAAATACGTCCTCGAGAATTCCGGGAAGGAGACCTGGTGCTAAAAAAAAAATCTTACCTATTCAAAAGAATTTTCATGAGAAATGGATCCCCTAACTATAATGGGCCCATACGTCGTGAAGAAAGCTTTCTTAGGTAGGGCTTTTATTCTCACAAATATGGATATAAAAGATTTAATCCTCCCTTTAAACTCAGACGTCGTAAACAAAAAATATCACACTTAAGTAATGAATACTCGCTAGGTTGAAAACCTGAAAGGGCGACCTTGGCAAAAATTAGGGTACACAAAAAATATTTGTTGGGTTGAAAACCCGAAAGAGCAGCTTGAGAGAAGAAGAAAAATAACAAAAAAAAAATTAAAAAAAAAACAAAAAATATACAGTCGTAAGGATAGAATCGACAATATGGATCAAACCATGGCATGAGAAGTATTGGAAAGTAAAACATATATCATACCTCGATATAATGAATTGCAATAAAATCGGATATAGTATAAGTTGTTTATAGTATAAGGCAGACAACAACATGAGATCCAACTTCACATCACAATATTAATTCTTCTTCTTCAAAAAAAAAAAAAAGAACGAAAGAAAAGGAAAAATAGAAGAGGACAAAAAAAAAAAGGAGATCAAAGATATCACGTTCAAAAAAAAAAGTATAAGTGCTTTCTTTCATTCATGATTTAAATGGTCGTGTCCAATAAAATATTAATAAAAACCGACATATTCATTCATTCATTCATGAAATTTTGCAAATTTAAAGCCGAGAAAACGACCCGCATGTTGAAGCCGGGAAAACGACTCGCACCCGAAGCCAAGAAAACGACCCGCGTGTTGAAGTCGGAAAAACGACTCGCACCCGAAGCCGAGAAAAGGACCCGCATGTTGAAGCCGGGAAAACGACTCGCCCCCGAAGCCGAGAAAAGGACCGGCATGTTGAAGCCAAGAAAACGGCTCGCACCCAGAAGCCGAGAAGACGACCCGCATGTTGAAGCCGGGAAAACGCCTCGCACCCGAAGCCGAGAAAAGGACCGGCATGTTGAAGCCAAGAAAACGGCTCGCACCCAGAAGCCGAGAAGACGACCCGCATGTTGAAGCCGGGAAAACGCCTCGCACCCGAAGCCGAGAAAAGGACCGGCATGTTGAAGCCAAGAAAACGGCTCGCACCCAGAAGCCGAGAAGACGACCCGCATGTTGAAGCCGGGAAAACGCCTCGCACCCGAAGCCGAGAAAAGGACCGGCATGTTGAAGCCAAGAAAACGGCTCGCACCCAGAAGCCGAGAAGACGACCCGCATGTTGAAGCCGGGAAAACGCCTCGCACCCGAAGCCGAGAAAAGGACCGGCATGTTGAAGCCAAGAAAACGGCTCGCACCCAGAAGCCGAGAAGACGACCCGCATGTTGAAGCCGGGAAAACGCCTCGCACCCGAAGCCGAGAAAAGGACCGGCATGTTGAAGCCAAGAAAACGGCTCGCACCCAGAAGCCGAGAAGACGACCCGCATGTTGAAGCCGGGAAAACGCCTCGCACCCGAAGCCGAGAAAAGGACCGGCATGTTGAAGCCAAGAAAACGGCTCGCACCCAGAAGCCGAGAAGACGACCCGCATGTTGAAGCCGGGAAAACGCCTCGCACCCGAAGCCGAGAAAAGGACCGGCATGTTGAAGCCAAGAAAACGGCTCGCACCCAGAAGCCGAGAAGACGACCCGCATGTTGAAGCCGGGAAAACGCCTCGCACCCGAAGCCGAGAAAAGGACCGGCATGTTGAAGCCAAGAAAACGGCTCGCACCCAGAAGCCGAGAAGACGACCCGCATGTTGAAGCCGGGAAAACGCCTCGCACCCGAAGCCGAGAAAAGGACCGGCATGTTGAAGCCAAGAAAACGGCTCGCACCCAGAAGCCGAGAAGACGACCCGCATGTTGAAGCCGGGAAAACGCCTCGCACCCGAAGCCGAGAAAAGGACCGGCATGTTGAAGCCAAGAAAACGGCTCGCACCCAGAAGCCGAGAAGACGACCCGCATGTTGAAGCCGGGAAAACGCCTCGCACCCGAAGCCGAGAAAAGGACCGGCATGTTGAAGCCAAGAAAACGGCTCGCACCCAGAAGCCGAGAAGACGACCCGCATGTTGAAGCCGGGAAAACGCCTCGCACCCGAAGCCGAGAAAAGGACCGGCATGTTGAAGCCAAGAAAACGGCTCGCACCCAGAAGCCGAGAAGACGACCCGCATGTTGAAGCCGGGAAAACGCCTCGCACCCGAAGCCGAGAAAAGGACCGGCATGTTGAAGCCAAGAAAACGGCTCGCACCCAGAAGCCGAGAAGACGACCCGCATGTTGAAGCCGGGAAAACGCCTCGCACCCGAAGCCGAGAAAAGGACCGGCATGTTGAAGCCAAGAAAACGGCTCGCACCCAGAAGCCGAGAAGACGACCCGCATGTTGAAGCCGGGAAAACGCCTCGCACCCGAAGCCGAGAAAAGGACCGGCATGTTGAAGCCAAGAAAACGGCTCGCACCCAGAAGCCGAGAAGACGACCCGCATGTTGAAGCCGGGAAAACGCCTCGCACCCGAAGCCGAGAAAAGGACCGGCATGTTGAAGCCAAGAAAACGGCTCGCACCCAGAAGCCGAGAAGACGACCCGCATGTTGAAGCCGGGAAAACGCCTCGCACCCGAAGCCGAGAAAAGGACCGGCATGTTGAAGCCAAGAAAACGGCTCGCACCCAGAAGCCGAGAAGACGACCCGCATGTTGAAGCCGGGAAAACGCCTCGCACCCGAAGCCGAGAAAAGGACCGGCATGTTGAAGCCAAGAAAACGGCTCGCACCCAGAAGCCGAGAAGACGACCCGCATGTTGAAGCCGGGAAAACGCCTCGCACCCGAAGCCGAGAAAAGGACCGGCATGTTGAAGCCAAGAAAACGGCTCGCACCCAGAAGCCGAGAAGACGACCCGCATGTTGAAGCCGGGAAAACGCCTCGCACCCGAAGCCGAGAAAAGGACCGGCATGTTGAAGCCAAGAAAACGGCTCGCACCCAGAAGCCGAGAAGACGACCCGCATGTTGAAGCCGGGAAAACGCCTCGCACCCGAAGCCGAGAAAAGGACCGGCATGTTGAAGCCAAGAAAACGGCTCGCACCCAGAAGCCGAGAAGACGACCCGCATGTTGAAGCCGGGAAAACGCCTCGCACCCGAAGCCGAGAAAAGGACCGGCATGTTGAAGCCAAGAAAACGGCTCGCACCCAGAAGCCGAGAAGACGACCCGCATGTTGAAGCCGGGAAAACGCCTCGCACCCGAAGCCGAGAAAAGGACCGGCATGTTGAAGCCAAGAAAACGGCTCGCACCCAGAAGCCGAGAAGACGACCCGCATGTTGAAGCCGGGAAAACGCCTCGCACCCGAAGCCGAGAAAAGGACCGGCATGTTGAAGCCAAGAAAACGGCTCGCACCCAGAAGCCGAGAAGACGACCCGCATGTTGAAGCCGGGAAAACGCCTCGCACCCGAAGCCGAGAAAAGGACCGGCATGTTGAAGCCAAGAAAACGGCTCGCACCCAGAAGCCGAGAAGACGACCCGCATGTTGAAGCCGGGAAAACGCCTCGCACCCGAAGCCGAGAAAAGGACCGGCATGTTGAAGCCAAGAAAACGGCTCGCACCCAGAAGCCGAGAAGACGACCCGCATGTTGAAGCCGGGAAAACGCCTCGCACCCGAAGCCGAGAAAAGGACCGGCATGTTGAAGCCAAGAAAACGGCTCGCACCCAGAAGCCGAGAAGACGACCCGCATGTTGAAGCCGGGAAAACGCCTCGCACCCGAAGCCGAGAAAAGGACCGGCATGTTGAAGCCAAGAAAACGGCTCGCACCCAGAAGCCGAGAAGACGACCCGCATGTTGAAGCCGGGAAAACGACTCGCACCCGAAGCCGAGAAAACGACCTGCGTGTTGAAGTCGGGAAAACGACTCGCACCTGAAGCCGAGAAAACGACCCGCATGTTGAATCCGGGAAAATGACTCGCACCCAAAAGCCGAGAAAACGACCCGCATGTTGAAGCTGGGAAAACGACTCGCACCCAGAAGGCGAGAAAAAGACCCGCATGTTGAAGCCGGGAAAACGACTCGCACCCAGAAGCCGAGAAAACGACCCCGTGTTGAAGTCGGGAAAACGACTCGCACCTGAAGCCGAGAAAACGACCCGCATGTTGAATCCGGGAAAATGACTCGCACCCAAAAGCCGAGAAAACGACCCGCATGTTGAATCCGGGAAAATGACTCGCACCCAAAAGCCGAGAAAACGACCCGCATGTTGAATCCGGGAAAATGACTCGCACCCAAAAGCCGAGAAAACGACCCGCATGTTGAATCCGGGAAAATGACTCGCACCCAAAAGCCGAGAAAACGACCCGCATGTTGAAGCTGGGAAAACGACTCGCACCCAGAAGGCGAGAAAAAGACCCGCATGTTGAAGCCGGGAAAACGACTCGCACCCAGAAGCCGAGAAAACGACCCGCATGTTGAAGCCGGGAAAACGACTCGCACCCGAAGCCGAGAAAACGACCCTCATGTTGAAGCCGGGAAAACGACTCGCACCCAAAAGCCGAGAAAACGACCCGCATGTTGAAGTCGGGAAAACGACTCGCACCTAGAAGCCGAGAAAACGACTCGCCCCCGAAGCCGAGAAAACGACTCGCCCCCGAAGCCGAGAAAACGACTCGCCCCCGAAGCCGAGAAAACGACTCGCCCCCGAAGCCGAGAAAACGACTCGCCCCCGAAGCCGAGAAAACGACTCGCCCCCGAAGCCGAGAAAACGACTCGCCCCCGAAGCCGAGAAAACGACTCGCCCCCGAAGCCGAGAAAACGACTCGCCCCCGAAGCCGAGAAAACGACTCGCCCCCGAAGCCGAGAAAACGACTCGCCCCCGAAGCCGAGAAAACGACTCGCCCCCGAAGCCGAGAAAACGACTCGCCCCCGAAGCCGAGAAAACGACTCGCCCCCGAAGCCGAGAAAACGACTCGCCCCCGAAGCCGAGAAAACGACTCGCCCCCGAAGCCGAGAAAACGACTCGCCCCCGAAGCCGAGAAAACGACTCGCCCCCGAAGCCGAGAAAACGACTCGCCCCCGAAGCCGAGAAAACGACTCGCCCCCGAAGCCGAGAAAACGACTCGCCCCCGAAGCCGAGAAAACGACTCGCCCCCGAAGCCGAGAAAACGACTCGCCCCCGAAGCCGAGAAAACGACTCGCCCCCGAAGCCGAGAAAACGACTCGCCCCCGAAGCCGAGAAAACGACTCGCCCCCGAAGCCGAGAAAACGACTCGCCCCCGAAGCCGAGAAAACGACTCGCCCCCGAAGCCGAGAAAACGACTCGCCCCCGAAGCCGAGAAAACGACTCGCCCCCGAAGCCGAGAAAACGACTCGCCCCCGAAGCCGAGAAAACGACTCGCCCCCGAAGCCGAGAAAACGACTCGCCCCCGAAGCCGAGAAAACGACTCGCCCCCGAAGCCGAGAAAACGACTCGCCCCCGAAGCCGAGAAAACGACTCGCCCCCGAAGCCGAGAAAACGACTCGCCCCCGAAGCCGAGAAAACGACTCGCCCCCGAAGCCGAGAAAACGACTCGCCCCCGAAGCCGAGAAAACGACTCGCCCCCGAAGCCGAGAAAACGACTCGCCCCCGAAGCCGAGAAAACGACTCGCCCCCGAAGCCGAGAAAACGACTCGCCCCCGAAGCCGAGAAAACGACTCGCCCCCGAAGCCGAGAAAACGACTCGCCCCCGAAGCCGAGAAAACGACTCGCCCCCGAAGCCGAGAAAACGACTCGCCCCCGAAGCCGAGAAAACGACTCGCCCCCGAAGCCGAGAAAACGACTCGCCCCCGAAGCCGAGAAAACGACTCGCCCCCGAAGCCGAGAAAACGACTCGCCCCCGAAGCCGAGAAAACGACTCGCCCCCGAAGCCGAGAAAACGACTCGCCCCCGAAGCCGAGAAAACGACTCGCCCCCGAAGCCGAGAAAACGACTCGCCCCCGAAGCCGAGAAAACGACTCGCCCCCGAAGCCGAGAAAACGACTCGCCCCCGAAGCCGAGAAAACGACTCGCCCCCGAAGCCGAGAAAACGACTCGCCCCCGAAGCCGAGAAAACGACTCGCCCCCGAAGCCGAGAAAACGACTCGCCCCCGAAGCCGAGAAAACGACTCGCCCCCGAAGCCGAGAAAACGACTCGCCCCCGAAGCCGAGAAAACGACTCGCCCCCGAAGCCGAGAAAACGACTCGCCCCCGAAGCCGAGAAAACGACTCGCCCCCGAAGCCGAGAAAACGACTCGCCCCCGAAGCCGAGAAAACGACTCGCCCCCGAAGCCGAGAAAACGACTCGCCCCCGAAGCCGAGAAAACGACTCGCCCCCGAAGCCGAGAAAACGACTCGCCCCCGAAGCCGAGAAAACGACTCGCCCCCGAAGCCGAGAAAACGACTCGCCCCCGAAGCCGAGAAAACGACTCGCCCCCGAAGCCGAGAAAACGACTCGCCCCCGAAGCCGAGAAAACGACTCGCCCCCGAAGCCGAGAAAACGACTCGCCCCCGAAGCCGAGAAAACGACTCGCCCCCGAAGCCGAGAAAACGACTCGCCCCCGAAGCCGAGAAAACGACTCGCCCCCGAAGCCGAGAAAACGACTCGCCCCCGAAGCCGAGAAAACGACTCGCCCCCGAAGCCGAGAAAACGACTCGCCCCCGAAGCCGAGAAAACGACTCGCCCCCGAAGCCGAGAAAACGACTCGCCCCCGAAGCCGAGAAAACGACTCGCCCCCGAAGCCGAGAAAACGACTCGCCCCCGAAGCCGAGAAAACGACTCGCCCCCGAAGCCGAGAAAACGACTCGCACCCAGAAGCCGAGAAAACGACCCGCATGTTGAAGCCGGGAAAACGACTCGCACTCAGAAGTCGAGAAAAAGACCCGCATGTTGAAGCCGGGAAAACGACTCGCACCCAGAAGCCGAGAAAACGACCTGCATGTTGAAGCCGGGAAAACGACTCGCACCCAGAAGCCGAGAAAACGACCTGCATGTTGAAGCCGGGAAAACGACTCGCACCCAGAAGCCGAGAAAACGACCTGCATGTTGAAGCCGGGAAAACGACTCGCACCCAGAAGCCGAGAAAACGACCTGCATGTTGAAGCCGGGAAAACGACTCGCACCCAGAAGCCGAGAAAACGACCTGCATGTTGAAGCCGGGAAAACGACTCGCACCCAGAAGCCGAGAAAACGACCTGCATGTTGAAGCCGGGAAAACGACTCGCACCCAGAAGCCGAGAAAACGACCTGCATGTTGAAGCCGGGAAAACGACTCGCACCCAGAAGCCGAGAAAACGACCTGCATGTTGAAGCCGGGAAAACGACTCGCACCCAGAAGCCGAGAAAACGACCTGCATGTTGAAGCCGGGAAAACGACTCGCACCCAGAAGCCGAGAAAACGACCCGCATGTTGAAGGCGGGAAAACGACTCGCACCTAGAAGCCGAGAAAACGACCCACATGTTGAAACTGGGAAAACGACTCGCACCCGAAGCCAAGAAAATGACTCGCATCTTGAAGTCGGGAAAATGAAGCGAATTCTTCTAAAAATTATTTTTCGGATAAAATTAGAATTTGTTATCTTCACTTATTTTTACTTTGATTCTCAAGTAAATTCTAAGTAAAGAGGGGCAGCTGTGGACACCTAATTTTGTCCGATTTTTACTTTTTTATTAAAAAGGAAATAATGATAATAATAATAATAATAAATATATAATTATATGTGAAGAAATATAAAAATAAAAATAAATAATTAGGAATATAAGCTTTTAACAATCACAAGTGTTTTCGGTTCTTATTTGCCTCTAATTCTTGTTCAGACTATTTTCTAAAATATAAAAATAATAATAAGAAATAAAAATATAGGAAATTGAACAGAAATGAATTGGTGGTCATAAAAATCAATGCAATGATGATCAAAATAAATGAAAAAAAAACCAAAAATAAATTGATTGATGGTCATAAAAATCAGAATAATGGTGATCAATTGAATAGAAAAGAAAACCGAAGAAATGAATCAATAGCAATAAGAATCGGTATAATTGTGGCCAATTAAAAGAAAAGAAACCAACAAAAATAGATTAATGGTAATCAATTGACAATTATTCTTTTGTCTTTTGAAATCTATACCCAAAAGTCTATAAATAGTCGACCACAAGAAGACAAAGGGGGAATTGAAAACACAATTGAGAGCACAAAAAAAATAAAAGAGAAGAGAGAATAATAGAGGGAAAAGAGAGAAGAAAGATTGAAACGAGCTAGTAACAAGTCTTTCTAATGCGGTAAACACTTATTTTTCTTTTTTCTTGTCTATTTTTTTTTACATTATTATTGGTTATAGAGTTTTTTTTACTATTCTATGCACGTATGATAAAAAAAATAATTTTTTTTGGTTTCACGAGAAATTTTGGAATCAACCAATAACAATCAATTTGATTGTTGTATAATCGTTTATTTCTTTATCAAATTCGTGATCTCTCATCTTTATTGTGTTTTATTTCTTGTGCATTAGATCTTAAATTCTATTATTATTACCGCTGTCGGTTCGCGCAACATATGCGCCGCCTACTCGCGAATTTTTATCCTTTACATTTTATAAAAATAAAAAAGGTAGTAAAAATGTTTTTTTTAAAATAAAACGATACACAAATCAATATACAACACATCACTCCTATTATTATTTTCATTATTACCATTATTACTATTATTATCACTATTATGTTGTTAATTTATTCTGATATATATATAAAGTAAAATTAATAATAAAATCGGTGAACACATAAATATTTTCTACCCAAGAACTACGTGAGTTTTGATTTCCCTATTGCACCTGGGGATACATAGGAGCAAGGTCTTTCCCTTGTCAAACCAAATTAATAAAAAAATATTTTTTTTCTTTCATTAACGTAAAATAATTTAATTTTTTTTATTATTCTTTTTGGGGTAAAAATAAAATAAATAAATAAATAGTTTGTATATAATTAATTATAGGGTAACCGTTTTAACGGACGTTGTAGGGCGATAATACTTCCCTATTCGTAATCGACTCCCGAATCCAAATTTTTGATTCAAAAATATTATTTTAGGTTTTATCCAATTTTTCCTTTAATAAAAATAAAATTGGTGGCGACTCTTTTTATTTTTATTTTTTCGCGGACAAACCGGACGCGACACATGGAGTAGAAGCAATCGGATTTAGAGGTAGCAAACAATGAAAGCATAAATAATTTGACACAAATTTATCCTGGTTCACCACTAACTTGGCTACATCCAGTCCTGTCATTCAGAAGGCTTTAATCCACTTATTCAATTACCTTGAATTCCAAAACACTGACCCTCCAAGTCAGTCCTCCCAAACAACCTAACAACCCTAGACTTTTGGAAAACTAACCACCTTGACCCTACAAGCCAAGTATTTTCCTAACAACCAGTAAACCCCTTATTGAAGAAGGACCTAAACCACTATCGGGTTGGCTACAAAAGATTGGAACTTGAGTAGTTGCTTCTTACAAAGCTGACTCTCACACTTTAAGAAAACAATACTAAAAAAATATTTCTAACCTGAACAAGTATTTCTCTCTTTGAACTCTAAGATGAATTTAGAACTTTTAGCTTGAGTTCTTTTACTCTTTTCTATTATTGAATAATTTTCTCCTTCTGGCTTGAGTGTCTAATTACAGTGAAAATTTGGGCTTCAATTTAGTCCTAGTTTAATTCTAAATTGTATCTTGTTCAGATTGAGTTTGTAAATTCTTCAAATTGATTCTATTTCTAATTTGTTTAGATTGAGTTTGTAAACTCTTCATGTTGATTATGTTCATATTTTATCGTAGAGAAATCTTGATCAAATCTTAATTAAATCTTCTTCAAATTTTGATCAAATCTTCTTCAAATCTTGATCAAATCTTAATTAAATCTTCTTCAAATACTCTTAAAATCTTGACTATATCTTATTTTCAACTTAGTCAAAGATTATAAATATGAACCAAATCTTATTTTAGATTTTCATCAATTATAACTTTGAATAAAATCTTATTTTGGATTTTCTTCAATTATAAATTTGAATCAAATCTTTTTTTAGATTTTCTTCAATTATAAATTTGAATAAAATCTTATTTTAGATTTTCTTCAAAAACATGAATCTTCTTTCATACTCTTTGAAGTCAAATATATTGTTGTCATAAAATACTTTTGTTAACATCAAAACTCTAAATGTAAAACCAACTTGTTTCCAACACTATATGATCGGGATATAATACGTGCCGCTAAAGCAACTTTCACATAGAAAATCACCCATATCGATTGGAAAAATAAACTTGCTAATAAGGCAACTTCCACATAAAAAATCACTCATGCCAACGAAGAAAATAAGTCTATCACAAAGGCAACTTCTATGAAGATGCATATGTCATGACATGAAGATGCATTATCAAAATCAAATATTGGCACACAACCAACTAAGATGTATATGCCATGATATGATAATGTGTTATCGAAATCAAATATTCTCATATAGTCCATCAAGATCATGTCAAATGCTTCAAAAATCACTTATACAAAATCTTCACGTCATTCAATATCATTAATATGACACATCACATGTTATTACCATGAAAATCAAATATTCATAAACAACCATCATAAAAATCAAACTTTCACTTCACATATCACGAAGATTATATACTCATAAAGCAGCTATCACAAAGTTCAAGGCTTTCACCACACATCATGAAAATCATATATTAGTAAATAACTATCACAAAGATAAAAACTTTCACCATATTTATCATGAAAATCATATATTTATAAAAAGTATCACAAAAATCAAAACTTTAATCTCTTACTTCATAAAAATTAAAACTTTCACCACATACATATAAAAATAAAAACTTTCATCATATGCCACATAGTAACTCAAACTTTGATACATATATCATAAAAACTAACATTTTCAACACATAAAACATAATTTTTTTTTTCACATGTACCACACATTTGCAGAATTTAAATCAAACAACACCTTATAAAAGTTTCTAATCCTTATTTTAATCTTATAAGCTTCAATTTGTCATATTAAGTCAATTATGACTAAATAAGGCTATTTTCGTGCACATCAGGCTCCAGTTGAATAGTGGGAAAATACGACTTTATAGTGCGTCTCACATTATAATATACCCATGAACTCAAAAACCCATTATAAGACCCAACACCAATTATCTAGAACTTGGAGATTGGGTCCATACACCTTAATAAAACACAAAGGCAAATAATAACGAATAATAAATTAGAATCACCAACTCAATTGAAAACTACAATAACAATTATAGTTTACAATTTATTCAACAAATTCATAAGTTATTACATATGGAAATGAATTACAAACGTCTAATTATAATGTAAAGAAATAATAATAAAAAACATTAAACTCAAATTCCAGCTAGTCTGGAGTTATTCCTCTGATGCTAAACCCATCTCAACTTCCTCCAGCTGCTATGAAAATTTCAAATAAATGAGTGAGATATAAAATCTCAGCGAGTTATGAAAAATAAAGAAAACGGTAGTTTATGTTAGTACATAGGCGCACCTAAGAGGGGTGGGGTGGGGGGGGGGGGGGGGAGGGGGGTAGTTTATGTTAGTACATAGGCGCACCTAAGATTGTTGAATTAGGTGTATATAATATTTTTGGTTTTTAGAGACTTCGTAGATTTTTTTTTTGTTTAGGAGTACTGTATGGAAAAATGTAAATGGCAGAAGAAAAAAAAAAGAACACAACAATTTATCATGGTTCCCTTTATAACCAATGGTACATCTAGTCCTCTTGCACACCACATGAGATTTTACACTATTTGTTAGAATAAGTACAAGTCTAACTCTAAGACTTCTGCTACAAACTTCTAACAATCACCCTAAAATAACACACCACTATCGTAGTTTACAACACTTGAAGAAAGTACACCATTTTCCTCAATTTACACAATAACTTATATGGTTTTATAACAATCACTTTGATTGAAATCAGTAGTGTATGACAATTGAGTACAATGATAACAATCTAAAATAATTTCAAGTACAATAGAGAATCTTTCTCAATGATATGACAATGTACAATCTGTACTTGATAATTTATATACTTGAATTAGGTGTATATAAATTTTTTGGTTTTTAGAGACTTAGTGGATTATTTTTTTGTTTATGAGTAGTGTATGGAAAAATGTAAATGGTAGAAGAAAAAACAAAACACAACAATTTATCATGGCTCCCTTTATAACCAAGGGTACATCTAGTCTTCTTGCACACCACATGATATTTTCCACCATTTGTTAGAATAAGTACAAGTCTAACTCTAAGACTTCTGCTACAAACTTCTAACAATCACCCTAAGATAACACACAACTATCTTAGTTTACAACACTTGAAGAAAGTACACCATTTTCCTCAACTTACACAACAACTTATTTGGTTTTGGTTGAAATTAGTAGTGTATGGCAATTAAGTACAATGATAACAATCTAATATAATTTCAAGTACAATAGAGAACTTTTCTCAATGATACGACAATGTAAAATCTGTACTTGAAATATGAAACTAAGACTTTGAATAGCTCAAAATATTTCAGAAAGTTTGCTCAAAGTTGTTCTAAGATTGATGTTAAGATGTTAAAAAGAGTGATTCGTTAAATCTAAAGCTATGAAGTATTTATATTCCTTAGACATCACTTCAGATCAGTGGCAATCATTCCTAGAGGTTTGATGAACATATGCAATGATCCAAGTTGAATATGAACTAAAAAATTGCATTGTTTCGTAGTTGTATTCGGCTACAATAGGAGTGTAGTCGAGTACATCTCTGTAAAGTTTAGTTTTTATTCAAATTTTAAAGCTTGTATTCAAATACACATTCATGTAGTCGAATATAGATAATTGAATTTTTCCACTGACTTGGTTTTTGTATTCGGCTACACCATGTTGTAGTCGAATACAAATGTGCAGTTTTAGCTACTGACTTAGCATTTGTATTCGGCTACACCATCTCGTAGTTGAATACAAAAGTGCAGTTTTAGCTACTGACTTAGCAATTGTATTCGAGTACACAATCTCGTAGTCGAATACAGATATTCAGTTTTAGCTACTGACTTGAGTCTGTATTCGACTATAACATGTTGTAGTCGAATACAACATTGATTTTTGTCAAAAACTTGATTTTCAAACATTATTCATGCATTTTGACACTTTGAAAATTCATTTGATGAATATGCTAAAATAGAAGGTTCTCATATGCATTTGAAATATAAGAATATTAGATTACATTATGTACCTTTATATTATAAGACTTCTAGCATATTGATCATAGTTGACTTTGATTGTTGACTTCTTTTTGAGCTTGTAATTTGATCACTTTCTTTGGTCTATGTCTTCATAAAAAACATAAGTATTTTACATTCTCTTGCTTTTTTATAATGACAAAACCTTGTTGTTGTTGAGACTTCAAAGCATTTGATCATTTTAATTTTTCTTCCGCGTAATACATGCTTACTCCCCCTTTGAGCTTGAGTTCATGCTACCATGTTTTGAAAAAATGGAAGACCTACAAATTCTTTAATAACAAAAGCATACCAATTTTCTCCCCTTTTGACATCATGAAAAAGATGGAAAACAATAGATAAAAAAATTTGAAGCATACAAAAGATATCTAGGGAATAAAGACATTGCACAAGGTAGGAAATAAAAATATCACATAATTGAAATGTAAATATGTTCAAGTTTTACATCAAGATGCAAAAGAATTGTCATAAAGTTACAACCGAAACAACATAAAGCATTTAAAAACAAAGAAACTTAACAAATTCAATTTCAGCAGCGAACTACATATCATCTGGTGGAAGATGAAGGTGGTCAATTTTGACGAATAGGCCATTGAGTTCATGCAACAAAGTTTAATGATTTTGGGCAATAGTGGTCTCCATGGTTTTAAAACGGTTGTTGATGGAGGTGTCCATATTCTGAAACTGTGTAGTGATGAAGGTTTGTAGAGAGTTGAGTTTGTCAATGACCATGCTGTTTGAAACGTGATCATCCTCAGTTGTCGTTTCTTCAGTGTCGTTGCGTCCTGGACATCAGTAGATTTTTGGTCAAGATCTCCTTTATGGACATAGGCCTGAAGCTGTTTGTTCTACATTATCTTCATACTCGGAAGCACGTTCAAATCGAGCAAATTGTCTTTGGACAATTTATACATAACTTCTCCTGAAAAATCTACTTTAAAATAATCCAAGATTCTGGTGACCTCTTTTGCATAAGGTAAATCAATAGCATCCTTTGAAGCAAATATGACAGAGCGAACAAAGTAAGACCAGTTGAGATCAGATCCATCTAGCATGAAAAACATGATTTGAAGCTCAAATTCAGATATTTGAGAGTAATTTCAGCCTTAGGAACCAGAATATAGCTCAGAAAGTAATGCAATAGCCTGTTGTCAATGCTCAGATTTCCAACTCCATACCGTTGTCTAGCAAATTCATAACCAACATGTGCCCATTGACGTTCCATGGTGTTTTTGTCAAACTGACACAATGAAACATATGCATCATATTTGGTAATGTTTTCCCATTCACACAAATTGTTGGACCTAAGTTTCTGAGCCTCAAATGGTTGCTGCAATATTTCTCCAATGGTTTGAATTTCTAACTCAATGTGTTTACCTTTGACCCGAGACACCAACTTACTCACTTCCTTTTTAAGATTGCAGTAAAATACCCTAACTATATCATGATAGATAGGGCTGTTATAACCGATGAAAGCTTCTAAATATTGGGCCTTATGTAACTCATGAAACTTAAAAGCTGAGAAAGAATCAAGGGTACCATTCTTAGGAGTGGTCAACTTTTTGTCTGAATAATAGGTTTTGAACCGGTCGATTTCTTCTGATGAGTGAAGCAATCGAGATAGGCTGCCACATTATCATTTCTAGCCTTCTTTTTTGAAGGACCCACTACAACATGCTTCGTTCTGGAACATGTTTTCTGAGCATCCATGGTGAAAGTTGAAGAAGTTGGACTTTGGGAAATTTGGGGGTTTTGGGTTTAGGAGATTTGACTTTGAAGTGTCACTTGTTAGTTTGGAGTGACCTTAGATGCAATGTATGATGGTATAGTGATTGGGTAATTGTTGCATGTAAGATTGGATGAGATTTTTTGAGAAATGGAAGTGGATGACAAACTATATTTGGCTACTAAAAGTTAAGCAAATGACCTAAAACATGGAAAAAGCTTATATACAGGGAAAATAGCAAATCTGTATTCGACTACACACTAGTTATATTCGAATATAGGATTTTCTGGAAACGTGTATTCGAATACAAACAATGTGTATTCATATACGATATCAAAAAATTTGTTTTTAAGCTGAATTTTCACTAAATGACAATATTTAGAGCACTTATTCATATTTAAAAACACATATACATCAAAGAATAAATTTATCAAGTGAATATTTTAGATTTTGAAGAGAAGTGACTTACAAAGTATAGATACCTTGCATTAGAGAATGAGTCTTTAGGTAATGGCTTTGTGAAGATATCTGCTAGTTGATTATGTGTATCCATAAATGTTACTTCAACATTGTCCTTGAGTACATCGAGAGTGCATGATTGGGTTCTTTGAGATATTGATAGCACTGATATTGTCACATCTTAGTGGGATGTATCTTAATGGTATTGTCACATCATAGTCACATAACTGCTGTTTGAGCCATAGAAACTGTGCACAACAATTGTCTACTGCTATGTACTCTGCTTCAACATTGATTAGGGTCACACAAGCTTGCTTTTTACACGACCATGACACTAATGCATTACCTAATATATGACAAGTGCCACTTGTGCTTTTTTGATCCATTTTACATCATGCATAGTCAGAATCAGAATAACCAACTAGACTGCATATACTACCTTTTGGATACCATAAGCCAACATTGGTTGTTCCTTTCAAATATTTCATTATTCGCTTCACTGCTACAAAATGTGATTCCTTAGGATCTGCCTGAAATCTTACACATAAACAGACACTAAACATAATATATGGTCAACTGGTCGTTAGACATAAAAGAGACCTAATCATACCTCGATACTTTGATATGTCTATTGAATTACCGAATTCATCTTTATCTACATAACTTCTGGAGCCCATAGGAGTTGCACTTTCTTTGTTGTTTTCCATCTGAAATCTCTTTAATAATTCCTTACAATACTTTGCTTGATTTTTGAAGATTCCATTTTTGAGTTGCTTGATGTAGAGTCCAAGAAAATAATTTAACTTTCCTATCATAGACATTTCAAATTCTCCTTGCATCATTAATGAGAATTCTTCACATATTTCATTATTGGTTGATCTAAATATAATATCGTCAACGTAGATTTGAACAAGTAAAGTGTGATTATTAGTTCTTTTAATGAACAATTTCTTATCAACTTTACCCTTTTCAAATCCTCGTTCACATAAGAAGTTACTTAGCCTATCATACCAAGCTCTTGGAGCTTGTTTCAAACCATAAATAGCTTTCTTTAATTCGAAAACATGTGAATGATTATTGAAGTCTTCAAAGCCAGGTGGCTGTTTGACATATACTTCTTATTTAATTAGCCATTTAGAAAAGCACTCTTGACGTCCATCTAAAATAATTCAAAATTCAAAGAGCAGGCATAAGCAAATAATAAACGGATTGCTTCTAACCTTGCTATTAGAGCAAATGTTTCATCAAAGTTGATCCATTCTTCCTGGTTGTATCCTTGAGCAACCAACCTTGCCTAGTTTCGAACAACTATACCATTTTCATTCAGTTTTTTTAAACACCAACTTGGTACCAATGATGTGTTTGTTGCCATGATTAGGAACAAGTTCCCAAACTTTGTTTCTTTCAAACTGGTTTAGTTCTTCTTGCATGGAAAGTATCCATTGATCATCCTTAAGTGCTTCACCAATCTTAGAAGGTTCTATTTGAGAAACAAATGCAATATTCAAGCAAACATCTTGGAGTTTGAGCCTGGTAGCAACTCCTTTGTTGATATCACCTATAATGTTGTCAATGGGGTGATCTTTATAGGTTCTCCATTCCTTAGGAAGATTATCATGTTGATCTTGCTGCTCAATGCTGACTTCATTCTCTTGAATTGTTTGATCAACTTGATTGTATTTGTTTATATCATCATTTATAAAATCATCATCATCACAAGAGACAATTTTATCCTCTTTCAAATGATTAGATTTATCAAATGATACATGCATAAATTCTTCAAATATCAAAGTTCTCTTATTAAAAATACTAAAAGTTTTACTAGATAATGAGTAACCAATAAAGATACCTTCATTGGTTTTCTCATCGAATTTTCCTTACCATTATTCAACACAAAATATTTACATCAAAATATGTGTAAGTGAGAGATATTGGGCTTTGTATCTTTATAGAGTTCATATGAAGTCTTCTTTAAGATTGATCGAATTATTACTCGGTTGGATACATAACAAGCTATACTTACAACATTTGCCCAAAGTATTTTGGTAAACTTGAGTCGCTTAGCATGGTCCTTGCAAGTTCTACCAAAGATCTATTCTTTCTCTCAACAACACCATTTTGTTGTGGTGTTCTCGATGCAGAAAAGTTATGGATGATTCAATTTTCTTCACAATATTCTACAAATGAAGCATTTTCAAATTCTCTTCCATGATCACTTCTAATTGATACAATCACTGTTGCTAGTTCATTTTGAACTAGTTTGGCTTAATTTTTAAATGCTTTAAAAACTTCATTTTTATTTGCCAAAAATAAGGTCTAAGTGAACCTTGAGTAGTCATCAACAATTTGTAGTCCATATGAATTTCCACCAAGACTTTTAGTTCTTGATGGACCAAACAAGTCCATATATATCAATTGAAGTGGTCTTGAAGTTGATATAATATTCTTGGGTTCGAAGGAAACCTTAGTTTGCTTACCCTTTTGACAAGCATCACATAATTTGTCCTTAATGAATTTCATCTTTATGAAGCCTACAACAAGTTCATGCTTGACTAACTTGTTTAAATGATCCATATAGATATGTGCAAATCTTTTATGCCATAGCCATGCATCATTGTTTTCACTTACAATAAGACATTTCATTTTCAAGGATAAATCATCAAGATTAATTATAAAAATATTTTTAAAACACTTAGCAACAAACTGGATTTCGTTTGATACTTCATTTCAGATAATGCAATCATCTTTGTTGAAAGTTATTTTGTAACCCTTGTCACAAAGCTGGCTAATGCTTATAAGATTATGCTTTAATCCTTCAACATATAGAGCATCTTCAATTGAAGGAGATGGGGCTGCACCAACTTTTCCAATTCCCAAAATTTTACCCTTGTTGTTATATCCATAGATCACATAGCCTTTTGATTCAAGAGTTAGAGCTGAAAATTTTGTTTTGTCAATGGTCATGTGTTTTGAACATCCACTATCCAAGTACCACATATTAAAGGTACTCTATTTGCATTCCTACAAAACAATATCATAATTTATTAGGTACCCAAAGTTCTTTGGGTCCTTAAGGATTAGTACCTTTCTTGACTCACACATAATGCCCATTTGGAGCACCAATTTTTTTAAAATGACAAGCATTAGGTGTGTGACCATTTATACCACAATAAAAGCATGTAGGTAGATTTACTTCTATATGTAGGTATATGAGATTTCTTTTGAAAAAGATTCTTCTTATAGTAATGATGATGTTTTTGCATAATTATAACTTTCTCTTTGATGGATTGGTTACTTGCCTTAACAAAGTTTTATTTATACTTGATTTATCAAATTTTGAGTAACCAATTCCACTTTTGTCATCGGAATATCTTTGCGTATTAAGAAAATTTTCCAATCCAACTTGTCCCTTTTCATATCTTTCAATGACTCTATTTAATTGGACAATTTTAAAAGAAAGATAATCACACTTATTGCACGTAGAATTCTGTTGTAATTTTTCAGAATCTTTTTCCATAATGTCCATTTTCTCTTTAAGAGATGAAATTTGTTTCTTTTGAGTTGACACTATTTTGTACAGATTTTACATTCGATAAGTGATTCTTTTATTGCATTTTGAGCATCATTACACTCAATAATTAATTCACTATTAGTATCATTATTCTGAGAAAAGTCTTTGTTACTAACCTCTTCTTCTTGATCAGATTAGTGTGATGCCATCAAAGCAACATTTTCTCATTCGTCACTTTCTGAATTCGAGGATGAACCGACTTCATTGTCGTCCATGCTATATAGGCCTTTTTGAATTCTTTCTTCTAAAGAGCATTTTTCTTGACAATATTTGGAAACTCTGCCTTTATGTGTCCTTGCTTGCCACTAGGGATGGGAATAGGCTAGGCCGTCCGTCAGGGGTCTATGGTGTGGCCTACTTATGGCCTGGCCTACTTATGGCATGACCTGGCCTATTTAATAAAAAGGCTAGGCTTAGGCTGTTTTTAAAGCCTGCTTATTTAAATAGGTCGGACTCAGGCTTATAAAAAAGCCTATTAGGCCTAACAGGCCGACCTATATATATTTTATTATTTTTTATTATTATATTAATAATATTATTTCCTATATTAAATTCTATCAATTAGACAATCAATCAGTAATCATTCCATATTTCAGTAACCGTTCCATATTCGGTAACAATTCTATATTCGGTAGCCGTTTAATTAGTTAATAAAAAATCTATTATTTGAAATCAAAAGTTATTTTTTAGGGTTTAGAGGATGTTTGTTTCAGATTTTTTTTTTAAATTATTTTGTTAGAAAAATAATTTTTGTTTGATATATATAGATATATAGACATTGATATTGGTATGTGGGGAGAGTATCATGTGGTATTAGTAGATCATTTAAATGTTTTAATGTAAATAAGGCTTTTAAATAGGCTTCCAGGCCAGACAATGCTTTTAAAAAGGCCAGGCCAGGCCGATAAAAAAGCCTATGATAGACTGTAGGCCAGGCTTAGGCCTAAAAAATAAATCGTAGGCCAGACTTAGGCCCTTCAAAGCCTGGCATGGCCTATTCCCACCCCTACTTGCCACACTCAAAACAAGTAAAATTTTGGCTTGAAGTGGAAACATCCTTCTTACTGAAAGTTTTCCTTTTAAAAGTTTTATCATTTTGAAGGAACTTACCAAATTTCTTTACGAGGAAAGTGATGTTTTCATCTCCATCTAAATTCTCATAATTGACTTGCTCTTGTGACTCTGCTTTCAAGGCAATGTTCTTTGGCTTCTTTTCTTGACTTCCATTCTTTTCTAGCCTTCCAAGTTTGATTTCATGATCTTGAAAATTTCAAAAAAATGCAGAAAAAGACATCTTTGATAGGCTTTTCTTTACATAAATTGTCGTTACTTTAGGTTGCATTCGAAATAGTTCATATTCTTGAGATAATGTATTGAGTTTAGAACGTTTTACCTCAATAGTTACTTCATGAGTTACTTCAAGAGTATCCCATATTTCTTTAGCAATTTTGCAATGAGACACGTGAAAGAATTCATCCATTTCAAGTGCCGATGGTAACATATTTTTGGCCTTTTTATCAAACAACACTTTTCTTTTGTCATCATCTGTCCATGGGGATTTTATCTTTGTTTGTTCTTTATTGTCAATGACTGTTTTTGGAATATAAAGACCATTTTCTACTACATCCCAAATATCATCGCCTTGTGCCTCAAGATATACATGCATGCGTATCTTCCAGAAATCATAGTGTTCTCCAATAAAGCAATGTGGTTTAATGCTACTACCACCATCTCTAAAAAATGGTTGTGCGGAAGCCATGAATAAGGATCAAGGAGCAAATTACCAGAACATGCTATGATACCAATTGTTAGTACAGAGGCGCGCCTAAGAAGGGGGAGGGTGAATTAGTTTTATATAAATTTTTTGGTTTTTAGAGACTTAGTGGATTATTTTTCTTTTTAGGAGTAGTGTTTAGAAAAATGTAAATGGTAGAAAAATAAAGAACACAACAGTTTATCTTGGTTTTCCTTATAACCAAGGGTATATTCAATCATCTTGCACACCACAAGAGATTTTCCACTATTTGTTAGAATAAATCTAATACTTCTGCTGCGAACTTCTAACAACCACCCTAAGATAGCACACCACTATCTTCGTTTACAACACTTGAAGAAAGTAAAGTGTAAAAATTTTTCTTTCATAGATATGCATAAGAACATCAAACTATGATTCTCAAACTATGCATGACCTCAAATATTTTCTTTGTAAATAAAGAAAAATTGCCCAATATTTTGATGTGGGTCACAAAGATAATTGAGTCATGATTGGTAAAGGTGGTCTGGCCAAACCCCAACCAGCGTCCTGATTGTTTTCCTCTAACTGTTGTTCCATGCTTGGAACAACCTTGATTGTGCCACCGTGAATAAGGCCATGCATGAACTGAGTAATGATAATGTAATGCACTTGGGAATGCTATGTATGCACTGCCTTGGTACTATGGGTTTGAAATGTATTATCACTCCCTAATACTCATACTTTTCAAACACATTAGAGGCAGTAATGGATGCAACCATCGAAGACAAAAACACATTGGCCAGGGTGGGAAACATTCAAACACGTGTATTTACCTTTAGGGCATGATTCACACTTTTCACAAGAATTCAAATCCCATAATTTTGGGTGCAGATTTAAGACACTTATATGCTAAAGATTTCATTTCGCTCACTCATCTAAACTCTTTTAACCCATAAAATCCCCAAAAATCATTTCCAACAAGAATAAAGGATTTTAATGAATAACCTCCATAATCCTTATGCTGAAAATATGGTAATGTAACATAACTTACTGAAATAGATTTATAGAAAAAGAGGATTCTGGTTCAAAGCAGCTCTAAGCTCCTCTTGCAAACAGTTTCCTTGCTTCAATGATTTTTGTTGACTCGTAAAGATGAAGAGGCAGATTTCCACATGTAAGGTTGTTGAAAGTTTTGGGAAATTTTATTGAACTTTTCGTATTGGAGAATTTGGAAGAGGAAGAAGAATGGAGGTTTGGTGCAGATGATGAACAACAACAATGTTGGTGTTTCATGAAAGTTTGGAGAGCATATGACCGAAAAAATGAAAGAAAAATGAAGATGGAAGGTAGGTTTGTGCACGTAAGGAGAAAGAGAGAGAAGTAAAGGTGACAAACTCTATTTTTGTCATTTAGACTTTCTAAAAACACATTAACAAATAAAAAAATTCTAGACTTTCTAATTAATACTTAAATCTTTTAAATATTCCTAAGGTAGTGAGATGACTGTTACACCATCTCACCATTTACCTTATTAAGACACACAAATTCGAGTCCACCAGAGAAAAATATGTGTCTCGTCTTCCCATCGGTCAAACTTGACGATTTATGATGTAGCGTTTAGTTTTAAAATAAATAATAATAATAATAATAATAATAATAATAATAATAATAATAATAATAATAAATAAAACACATCAACCACCCATTTTCACTCTCTTTCTATCTCACTCCCTCATTTTTCTCCTCTTTCTTCTCTCCCTCTTGGCAAAACCCCATCCCCACATTTTGTTTTTCTTCTTTCCTTCTCCTTGCTTCTTCTCACTCATAATATTTAAACCCTCAACCCTTAGAAGGAGCTTAACATCCCTAAGAGTATAATTTCTCATACTCCTACAAATACTCTTGGTTAATATTTTAGGTTAGGGTTTGTGCTCTAAGGAAGGAGAAGGGTACTCATTTCTTGAGAGTTGTTTATTGAGATTCTTTACGCTAAATACACAACTCTAATGCTAATATGAATATCTAGAAAAATGTAGTTTTGGGTAAAAATCTTATTTTGTGCTTAGAGTAGATTTAAATGATTTTTATGGTTTCCTAGAGTTAGCTAAACTTTAGAATAATTTTTCTAAAGTCTTTTTTTTACTCAGATTTGTTAGCTGAGGTTATGTCTGCTACTTTGAGAGTTGTTGGAGAACAAATTTAGGTGATTCTCCATAGTTGTGAGTTGACGAAGTTCATCGTCATATATTTTTATAATGCTTTAATTATTATTTTACTTGTTTTCTATGTTAAAATATTTTTTTTAAAATTTGGGGAACACAACAATTGAAATTTATCTCGATTTTGCCATTTATTTATTTTAATGGTCTTTGTTATATAATATGTTATTAGTTTGATTTACGTATGAGTTAAAAGTGTTTAAATATTTAATTGTTATGCGATTGAATATGTTTTCCATGAATTACGATGAAATGAGAGATGATTTTAAAATGTGTTTTGGGAAATCGTTGTTATAATTATTAAATTATTAATGGCGTTAGGTGCACCTAGTTACCTCATTTTGATTAGGGAGAGTTACCCGTTAGATGGAGCCGCCCCTATGAGAAATGTCATCCATAGGAGGAAAGGGCTATCAACGAGATGTAAACTCCCTAATGTAAAAGCCATCCTTAGATGGAGTCACCCTAAGGTAAAAGCCATCCTTAGGAGGAAAGGGCTATCAATGAGATGAAGTCGCCTCTTTGTGACTTACCCCTTCATGTTTTTTTTTTTTTTTTTTTTTTTTTCAGATTCGCATGCAGTTGAGTAGCAAGCTGTTAATAGATTCAAGTTTCAATCATATTTGTTTTGGTAGACCTCTTTGATCGATGACCTTTTTTTTTATAAAGTCTATTGAGTCCTGATGTAACTTGCAACTATTTTGAGTTTAGAAAGTCTTTTTTTGGAAATGTATTAAACAATTAGATTATGTTCTCTGAAATATGAATTGACTGAGTTAACACTGTAAACATGGATTTTATAAATATGGGAATGTTGAAATTACAGAGGATACTCTGTCGAAATTTCAAGAAAAAATATATATGTATTTTTTGAAATGGTTTTTGAGAACGATTTAGTTGTTTAATTGTTAAGTTAGTTGATAGGCTTGCCATGCTAGAAGTATAGCTTGTGTGTCGGTCACGACGTTTAGTTTTTGAGTCGTGACATATGATTAAATGTCAAAAATAAAATATGAGAAGAGACTCTAAAAAGATCAATTTTAAAATTGGGTCAAAGAAATCTATCCCAAGTTAAAAAACTAATCGGTGGGTAATTTAGTCAAATTGGATATACGTGAAGAAGAACGATGCTAAATAACGGGTTCCAAAAAAAGAGAAGTGAGTTATTTTAAAGAGAAAATGAGAATGTTGAAATTTTGATAAATATTGCTAAAA
Source organism: Cicer arietinum (assembly GCF_000331145.2). Lineage (NCBI taxonomy): Eukaryota > Viridiplantae > Streptophyta > Magnoliopsida > Fabales > Fabaceae > Cicer > Cicer arietinum. The sequence continues at coordinate 22,552,427 of NC_021166.2, forward strand.
TAATTCACTCAATAACAGATATACGGTACTAAATTTTGGACAAAAACAAAAGAAGGTTTTGCAAATAGTCATCGAACATTGGACTAGTTCTTCATACTTTTCTATGGCAGCGACGGAGTGTTTCTCGGTTGCTTTCCCTCTCCCCCATGTTAAAGCTCCCCTCCCTATTTTTAATTAGGTAAATAGGTAAAAAATGGATCAAGTTCAATACTATTATTTTTCTCTCTAAACATTACTCCAAATATATATATTCACTGTCATTATTTTATTTACTCACATTTAAAATATTATTTTTCAAATACTCTAAAATACTACCATATTTAGAGAATAGTTAAAATGCTAAAATAAATAACTATAACATTAAAATTTTATATTAATTACCAAATCACATTAAATATGTATAAATAACCACACCATAAAAAATATATAAAATAAAATAAATCAATTACAATATTACTAATATATCAAGATAATTATTTATAAAATAAATAATTAATATATGAAAAAGTTAAAGACAATTAAAATATAACTATACAAATATTTATTATCTAGTCAAATTTAAACAAAAATATCATTAAAAATATGTAAAATTTGTAAAATCTCATTCTTTAAAATACTTACAGTCCACTTGGGTGTTGACTTAAAATCTTATTCTTTATTATAAAATTTCTGATGTTTCAGTCCACTTGCGTGTTGGCTTAATATCAAGCTTTCTAACAAGTACTTTAGAGTTAAAATGATACCAAATGATGTTGAAGCATAAAGATTCTAAGCTCATGCATAACATTGCATTGTCTTGTGATTATTTTATTGTGATTAATGTGTTTCGAAAATGATAATAATTTCTCTTAGATGATTTCATGTTATAATGAGATAATAATTTTACTTGAGTGAATTATACGTTATGATATGGTATTAGTTCCTTGATTATTTTTATAGATCATGATGTGTTATGATAACATCTATTATGATTATTTGCATATTCTTATTTATTCTATACTATTAACATGATTTTAAAATAAGCTCCTTCCATGTCTTTGTTTGATTGGCTTGACATTGCGTTAGCGAAATTGCAGTTATTACAGGTTAATGAGTCATGAAATTCATGTTTTAGAGAAGTCCCACTTTGATATGTGATACCAGGAACACAATTTATAAATTGTGTTTTACTTATTTAATTAGAAACTATTTTTCAAAGAAAATCTTGTTAGTGTAAAACCCCAAATTTTATAATAAATTATTTTATTAATGAAATAAAACTCTAAATAATTAATTTGGTGTTAAAATTATTTTAGAATATATGTACTAATCTTGTACATATTAGACTAAACACGTGATATAAATAACAAATATCATATTATTTTTCTAAAATAATAGTATTTTAGTATAATATTTTAAATAATAAGATTTTAGACGATTTGACGTGTATATGCATGTACATAATAAATGTGATATTTTTATGTGTTTGAATGATTTTTTTTTGTGACTCAAAAGTGCTTATAGCATTTCATTAATAATAACATCATGAATACAATTTGGAATATCGATAAAAATATGGGGACCAGCGATATGTGTGACTACCTTTGCTAGCGCATGAGCTGCCACATTTGCTTGTCTCCTAACAAAAGCAATTTTGGAGTTTCTAAAATGAGAATGGAAAATAGCTCGACAATCAGAAACAATAGCACCTAATTCAATCTTGTTTTCCTTGATGGAATGAAAACGATCCACAACACCCTTCGAATCTAATTCAAAATGCACTTATGTAAGTTGAAGTTCGTGGACCCACTTTAAAGCACTTAATAACCCGAGTGCTTCTCCTTCAATTACTAAGCAGATGGGTGTGAACCATTCTGTTTTAGTTAGGACAAAATATCCTCCATCCTCTCTAATACATATACCAATGCCAACACGATTGGAGAGATTAGTGAAAGAGGCATCTACATTACATTTATACCTTCCATCATTGGGTTTGAGCCAAAAGTGGGGGAGTTAATTATATCATCTGACATTCACCGTTGTTGTAGATTTTGTGCCAACTTCCACTCCTCTAGTAGTCGCATACTGCAGTTGATGACTTGCATTGGGTTTTCACTGATGTTGTGCCATATGTGATTGTTTCGTTGTTGTCATAAACTCCACACGATAATTGCCATCGAGGCCACTTGGGTATGATCGAGTGTTTGCAAAAGAGAAAAAATCATAGTTGCGGCGGAGTTTGCTCCAACAATGGTCGCTCGCACCATATCTCTAAATCTGCATTGTTGCAAACAATTCCTACCATTCCTACATAAAAAGAAGACATGCAAACTATCTTCGACACCATCATCAGACAAAGAACAATGATCAGGACAATTGACACCCTTATCGTAAATGATTAGCAGGTAGCAAAAATATGCTCATTACATAAGACGGAATAGCTTGGAGAATAGATTTAATTAGGACTTCTCGGCCCATCCGAGAGAGACTTTTACTACTCCATGAATTGATCTTCCGTTAAATTATGTCCTTAATAAATCTAAAAGTATTTTTTTTTTTACTTCTACCAATCATTGAAGTTAGTCCCATGTATTTTCCAGTTCGTAATACAGAGCGCACTCCTAGAAGGTTCGTAATCCTTCCCTTCAAGTCTTTATTCACATTTCTACTACAAAACACTTCAGATTTTTGCAAATTTATAGCTTGACCCAACCCAACTTCGTAAACAGACAATATATTTTTCATAGTCTCTGCTTCTCTAATAGAGGCTCTAAAGAACAAGAAGTAGTCATCTGCAAATAAAAGGTGTGGAATAACTGGGGCGTTTCGACACATTTTTGCTCCATGGAGGTCACCGTGACTTTCTACCTTTTTTTATTAATATCGAGAACCCTTTCGCACATAAGATGAATAGATACGGCGATAATAGATCACCTTGTCTTAGACCTCTTCTTGGGAGAGTAGGACCAACACAATCATTATTCACTATGGCATTATACTCTATTGACTCGAAACAAAGCATAATTCAATTCACCCATTAATCTGCAAAACCCAAAGTATTAAGCACCTCTCGAAGGTATTCCCTATCAATGCAGTCATAAGCTTTGTTGATATCCAGTTTCAATGCGACGTCACCAACTCTACCATGGGTCTTACTTTTCATGTAATGAACAATTTCAAGGGCTGCCATTGCATTGTCAAGGATGAACCTATTAGGTACAAAAGTTGATTGGTTAATTAGATATACATTTATGTAGAACATGTTTTAACCTGTTTGAAAGAACCTTTGCCACAATCTTATAATTCACATTACAGAGAGCTATAGGCTGCCAATCTTTCATGGTCTTTCGTTTGTCACCTTTTGGGATTAGAGCTATATTGGTTACATTTAGTGTACTAGGAAATACCCCAGTCAGGAGCCAATCACAACATTCTTGAAAAATCCTAGGTTCAAACCATCAGGCTCTGGACACTTATCTGCTTCCATAGAAAAAATAGCTTCTTTGAAATCTTTTATTAGAAAGGGAGCAAGCAACTTATCATTATCTTATGCATCAATAACACATGAAAAGGCATTCAATACAGGAGCATGAACACTTTGTGTGTTCTAATAAAGAGTGGTAAAATAGTCTCTAGCAACACGTATAATTCACTATGTTCAGTGAGCTGGTTCCCATTATCATGCTTGAGAAAGAGAAATCGATTTACCTTGCGCCTGGATATCGCAGCCGCATGAAAAAATCTAGTGTTCAGGTCCCATTCCTTCAACCAAAAGGATTTAGCTCGTTGTCTCCAAAAAAACGTCTTCTTTGACTAGCAGTGGAGTCATTTGCTTATGCAAATAAGTGAATCTTTCCACATTTGCATCGCTGCCCAACTCACACTCTCTTTCCAATGCTTTCTTACATTATGTGATTTCTTGGCGAAGTTTATTACAGTTGATTCTACCCCAAGCCGCCATATCATGTGCACAAATTTCTAGTTTAGCAATAAGATCTGGATGGTGTTGGTATATATGACCTCGTAATAAGCGGAATATATCAGAATGTATCAGTTCTTTATGAAATTAAATCAATTTCATACACACAGCGGAAATTAAATTGTGGCATACAAGATTAGCAAGTTTTATTAGATTGATATGAGATTAATCAAGATGCATACAAGTCAAATTATCAGATTAAACAATATTACTTATTACAGATATGTTTAACATGCATCTAATTTTAATCACATATACAGATATATCAAGATAGTAAATCAAATGAGATAAGGGTTAGAGAAGATTGCACCAAGGATTTATACTGGTTCAGTTGTCCACTTGACAACCTACATCCAGTCCTGCAAATCCAAACGGATTTCAGATTTTCTTCTCCAATAGAAAGAATCAATTACAGATTGTCCAGTTTCCTCCCCGAAACCTATCTATCTTAATGATCTCTTTCCTATTGATCACCCTCTGATCCTTGTAGATACTCAGCAACCTATCACAGAATCAAAGTACAACTCTTTCTTGTTGAGCACTCTCACCCAAGAAAGTAGTCACCAGTTTCTAGCTGGATTTTCTCGCTTTGTTTTTGTTTCAAAGAATTATTACAAACAGAATACAGAAAGAACAAAAAGTAGTCTTCAATCTTGGTCAAAATGGCTTCTCACAATTCTGGATATCAAAGATTTGTTTATGAGAATCCTTGTCTTTCAAGATCACTTTTCCAGCTATCTTTTTGATTGTTGATAATCCTCTTTTTCTATTTGATCTGAAAAAGTAATCTCAATGTATTAACCAAGTGTTATTGTGTATCAAGAATATTCAATGTATATTTCAGATTGATATCATTGTTATTATCATTCATGTTATTGAAAGACAGATTGAAGACAGTTTATATAGTTTCTGAAAAACACATTAATCAATCGATTTACCAATCGATTTCGTAAAGTGATAAACCAGTCTAATCGATTTGCCAATCGATTATCGTGTGTCTTGTTTTTCTTGAATCTTGAAACTATATAACCCAATCGATTTACCAATCGATTCTTTAAACAACATTTCTCAGTGATTATGTTAAGACTGATATGAATCGATTTCGTAATCGATTGCAGATGTTATGTTCAAACTGAAACACATATCAATCGATTCCATAATCGATTTATCAAATCTTCATAATCGATTAACAAATACTTAAAATCGATTTGGTCACACGCTCAGAGTTCACTGGGTTTTCAAAAGGTTTTGTCAATCGATTTGCCAATCGATTGAGTTTAAGTCAGTGACTCAGCTATTTTGATACTAATCGACGTGCCAATCGATTTGTATGTATTTGTCTGAAAACGTTCTTACCTGGGATTTGGTTCAATCGATTTCCCAATCGATTTCGACCAAATTTAACTTGATTGAAATATTACAACATAGATTGTCCAATCGATTTGTATGTCAGAGGAAAAGTTATTTTGCAAGTGATTTTTAAGTAATCGATTTGCCAATCGATTACCCTTAAAACTGGGTTTCCACTGTGACTTATCCAATCGACTTCCCAATCGATTTATTTCAATCAGGTTTACTTTGTGAATTGTATAATCGATTTGTCAATCGATTACCCTCAAAACTGGGGTGCCACTGACTTGTGCATTTTCAATTTCTAATTCAGTCAGTCGATTGCCCAATCGATTATACCAACACAAACAGTTGTGTTTCCTTACACCTTTGTTATGAAATCGATTTCCCAATCGATTTGCTTTAGTCAAAAGTCAACTTTTGTTGATTTCTTGTGTTTCAAGCAACCTGTTCCAAGTGTGTAGGATTTGATTGTTGTTCCTGAAATCTTGCTCAATTCAAATATTAGATTTATCATGTATTGTATGAACATTGTTGAATTATTAATTATGTCAAAATTAGGAATCAAAGGATCAAAATCCAACAATATCAGGTTTAGAAAGCCACCGTGATCGAACAAAATCATCAAATTCAGGTTCCAGTAACCATGGATTTTCGAACTAGAGAGTACGAGAATTATATCAGGTTTGTCTTCTTCCCCCACATCACAATAAAAGAGGGTAATGATATGAAATCGAAGCTACTAGATTGACAAGGTTTGAATTGAGGAAAGTTTGATGCCATAGAGAATTAGCCAAAGCACGATCCAACCATTCTTCCACAACTCGTTCAGTCCCGAGACTCTTAAACCAGGCAAAGGGATAGCCATCCATATGCACATTAGTCAACTCAGAGTCAGACATTGCTTGTCGAAATCCATTTATTAACCACTACTCTCGATTCACTCTACTCTTATTCTCATCTGAAGACAATATGTCGTTAAAATCCCCAATTATGCACCAAGGTAAATTAGAAACCTGTGCAAGGTTACGTAGCATGTTCCAAGCATCTCTCTGACGACGACTCTCCAGATAGCCGTAATACCCCATCAACCACCATCGCCCAACACTACTCTCCTCTGCTTCAACGTCAATATTATTGGTTGAAAAACCATTAATAAAACAAGGAAAAGATGAGCGCCAAAGCATGGCTATGCCTCCCCCTTGAACTTCTCTATTAGTAGAAACTTAGAAATCATAACCAAGCAAAACTCTTAATTATTCAATTTTATTCAAGATCACCAAAGTCTCATACAAAAAGATAATGTGCGTTTGAATGATGTTAAGTGCGCACATAGTTATATTTCAATTATTTTTAACTAGTTTCAATTTTTAGTTGTTCATTTGATAAATAATCATCTTGAGATGTTAGTAACACTGCGATTGATTTCCTTTATTTTTATATATTTTCTATGGCATGGTGGCTTCATGCATATTTATTGTGATTAATTAATTAATATAAATTATTTATGTTATGTTTATTTATTTTATCTTTTTGACTATTCTATAAAGATAATAGTATTTTTATGTGAGTATTTTGTAAAATAGTATAGTAATAACTGTAGTTATTATTTTGAATATGAGAGTTTTCGTTATTAATATATTTTAAAATATTAATCATTTTATTGTATAAAATATTAGTTTTGAAATATTAGTAATATTTTATTAATGAAATTGTGTTTAAAAAAATATTAAAGAAATTAATTTTGATAGTTATCAGCTATATTTAAAAATAAATAAATATAAGAAAGGAGTAGAATTAGTTTTAGGGGTTATAATAATAATAATAAATATAAGTGTACAAACTAATAATAATAATAATAATAATAATAATAATAATAGTAATAATAATAATAATAATAATAATAATAATAATAATAATATTGATGAAAAAAATTAAAAGAAAAAAGGGAGAATCGAACACATATTCTTCTTCGTGCCTCCGTCTCCATACCCAATTTACTCTCCATCTTCTCTCTTCGACCATGACCACTATAATGGGTATCGTACAAAATCAGGACCACATTTGTGATTGTTTTGATATACTCTTTCATTCTCAACATGAATCATAAATTGAAACGCTCTATTTCTCTTTGTCAAAAATCACACCTCTATAATTTGATCAAGATTTCGGCCACCACAATTATCGTCGACGAAAACTGGGACCATATTTGGACTCCACGAAACACCCTCTTCCATTACCTATGCTTGGAATCACCAACTGTTATACTTCAAAAATGGGTTTTTACCCTCGTCGCGGTTGTGTTGTTGAATTTCTGCATCACGTTCATCGTCCTGAAAAACTGATAGCATTTTTCGATTCCTATCGTTTAAACCTTCAAGAAGCACTACTAATATATTATTTAACCCCGCCCTTGATGGCTCTATTCTAAATCTGATTGAGTAATTGCCGCTCAGTGTTTATGTTTAAAACCAGTTCTAAATCTCTTGTGTCTACCTTTGTCTTCGCTCATATCCAAAAGAGGTCGATAATGGTGGACAAATAAAAAGTAACTTTTCTATTTTTGTCTTTCCATATATGTTTTCTACACTAAGCTTATTTCAATATTAAAACGTTAAAATCTTCTACACAGAGGCTAACGAAAAATAAATTTGGGGACTTATAAAAAATAAAAATAAAAAGAAACAAATTTTGTGTGAGAAAAGTTGGACTTGGAAATAGAAAAACTGGGTCTTATGGAATTCTTTTCATTAAAATATTTAAACAAATGACAATATTTATATTTTTTTTATTGATGATTGCCTACTAAAGAATCCTTTTATTCTTAAGTATGTTCCACTACAATGAACTGTCATGTCTTATTTACTACTAAAATATTCACCAAAAAAGAGTTGTGTAAATGTTGTAATATCTCATGTTTCTTACATGAAATGTATCGTGGTTGTTTTTCAAGATTTATCATACATATATGAGAGCGTAAATATCTCGAAATAAAAGTTTTCAAATAAATTTCATATAATACACTTATGTACCATCTAGATGAAGATTCCGAATCCCTCGTTCGTGTTAAATGGTTCTCTAAACCCTTGTCAAAATTCTTATTCATGATCAGAGTGTAATTGGAATAATTGGGAAGAATGTGTTCCTTTTAGTTAATATTACAAAAAATGTAACCGTTAAATGCAAAATATTAGAATAAATATAAAAAGAATACATACCTAAATGTAGGTGCTAACGAGTGGATTAACTTTAAGGACGATTCGCTAAGAGTAGTTATTTATCATTGAATTCTTTATTATTTTGTTTATTTTTCCAATGATTTAAATAGAAAAGATAAAATAATTATAAAATATTAACATGTTATAGTTAGTTAGACACATAAAGTGATGCACATCAATTTCTAAAATATATGACTTTGAGTCAATGCACTTATAGGAAAAAGACAGTAAAATATAGATTAGACATTTTCGACTAGTAATGTTAATAATCTACTTTTTTTTTTTTTTATGAATACAAAAAGATAAAAATATGAGTTGTTACAATTCGTCACCATGCTAAATTTCATATTAAGAATTTTTTCTTTTTACCTTTTAATTATTTATTAAAAACATAATAAATGTAATGATAATTTTGGATTTAAACTCTTTTGTAGTGAACTCAAAATTCAACTTACAATTTTACTTTTAGTGTGTGTATTTAGTTACTCAAAACAAAATACTAATTAATTAATATACTTAATGCGAAGGAAATAACAAGAGAAACGTTGGAGGTTGCACTTATGCGTGAACAGTTGAAAACAAAATAAAACTTTATAACATGCACACGAGTATGTAAAAATAGGAAAAGGTTGTAAAGCAAATGTAAATTCCTTATTTAAATAATTTAAAACAAATTCGTTTTTTTTAATATTTATATGAAACAAAGATAAGGTACCACACAAACATCTGAACACTTTTCACACCTTCCATGTGTAATAACCTCCCAAAATATCCCAGCAAATCGATTTCCGTTTAACCAACAAAATTTAACCTTCTCTTTTTATTTATATATAAATATTTCTCATATTGCAATCACTTCCAACATTCAATTAATCTCAAGACACATTTTAATCTTACAATTGCAACAAAATGCATAAAACATCCCCAAACATAGAAATGTTAAGAGTGCAAGCGCTATCAATTCTATGTATGCCCCACCCTTTTCTTGAATTTGAAGGTTTTTCTCCGACCCAAGAAGAATTTGATACATATTGTTGCAGCAAACAAGAAAATGACAACCAAGATTTTTTTGATTTTAGTGGCTTTGCTCCCATTCCAAAAAAAAGTGATACATATTATTTTATCCAAAATCAAACACACAACAATGCTAAAGAAAATTTTGAGGAGCAAGAGTTTAGTTTTGCATGCACCGATGTCCAAGGAACGTCTATATTTGCAGATGAGATATTTGAAAATGGAAAAATACGACCAATCCTCCCTAATTTTGACAATTCTATTCTCTTATTTAATGTACCAAATAATGATGCATCACATGTTCGACCACGGTTAAAGAAGATTTTTGTTGAGATGTCTGAAAATTTAAACTCGAGATCGAGTGGTGTTTCGAACGAAGCACATAACGAGCCCTTGAAAAATAGGAGGATGATTGAGATAAAGGCTTCGAATGAGTGTTACGAAAAAAGTAACTCCACAGGATCCTCAAAGTTGTGGAGATTTCGACAAAACTTGAACCTTTGAAGTAACAGTGACAATAAAGATGCTTTTGTTTTATTGAACCCTTCAGTGCCATCAATGGCCAACAAGGCAAAAGTAGAAAACATCGTTGTCAAAAAGGGAAAGGATGACATAAGTAAATCTACATTATCGGCTCACGAGAAGTTTTATGTCATGAACAAAATGAGGAAAGATAACAATAAACGAAGATCGTTTTTACCTTACAAGCCCAATTTACTTGGGATCTTTACCAACATGAATGGATTGAGTAGAAGCCTTCACCCTTTTTGAGATTTAATCACCATGTTTTCTGTTGTTGAGGCTTTATCTGATTATGATAGATCATAATAATTTTGTGTACATAACAATTAGGTGATTAGTAATAGGTTTTATTTTTCTCTTGTTCGAAATCTATAGTTTGCAAATGATAATGTTGATTGAATGTGTATTTTTTATGAGACAATACACTGTTACGAGTTTATTTAATCAAATAGAAAATTTTGACAAATATATACTTTTATCATATATGTTTATAGGGAAACAAACAAACCAATGAAAAGAGATAGCTTTTTTATTTTTTTTTTTTATTTTATCTAACTATCTTTCCACCCCCACTAAAAATAGAAAGGTATCTTTTCGGAGTCTCATCCATAACTTGGAATAGAACATTAAAATATTCCTATTTTCAATATAGAATGTTCGATTGGATGGTTTTTTGATGAGTCACTCATTGCATGTCACCAACTTAATGGCTTTATTCTGAATCTGATTGAGTAATTGCCGCTCAGTGTTTATGTTTAAAGCAAGTTCTAAATCTCCGTGTCTACCTTTGTCTCTTCGCCTATATCCGAAAGAGGTCGATAATGGTGGACAAATAAAACGTTAAAATCTTCTACACAGAGACTAACGAAAAATAAATTTGGAGACATATAAAAAATAAAAAATAAAAAATAAACAAATTTTGTGTGAGAAAAGTTGGACGTGGAAATAGAAATATTGGGTCTTATGGAATTCTTTTCATTAATATATTTAAACAAATGAAAATATTTATATTATTTTTTTTGATGATTGCCTACTAAAGAATTCTTTTATTCTTAGGTATGTTCCACAATAATGAACAGTGCTGTGTTATTTACTACTAAAAAATTCAACAAAAAAGAGTTGTGGTGTAAATGTTGTAATATCCCATGTTTCTTACAAGAAATGTATCGAGGTTGTTTTTCAAGATTAATCACACTTAATATGAGAGCGTAAATATTTCGAAATCAAAGTTTTCAAATAAATGTTATATAATAAATTTATGTACTAACTAGATGAAGATTCCAAATCCCTCGTTCGTGTTAAATGGTTCCCTTAACCCTTGTCAAATTTCTTATTCATGATCAGAGTGTAATTGAAATAATTGGAATAATTGGGAAGAATGTGTTCCTTTTAGTTAATATTACAAAAATGTAACCGTTTTATGCAAAATATTAGAATAATTATCAAAAGAATATATACGTAAATGTGGGTGCTAACGAGTGGATTAACTTTAAGGACGATTGGCTAAGAGTAGTTATTTATCATTGAATTCTTTATTTTTTTGCTTTTTTTTTCCAACGCTTTGAATAAAAAAAAATAATTACAAAATATTAGCATGTTATAGTTACTTAGACACATCAAGTGATGTAAATCAATTTCTTAAATATATCTGTTTGATTAAAAGCACTTATAGGAAAAAGATAGGGTAAAATATAGATTAGACATTTTCGACAAGTAATGTTAATAATCTATGTTTTTTTTTTTTTTTATGAAAACAAAAAGATAAAAATATGAGTTGTTATAATTCGTCACCATGCTAAATATCTTATTAAGAATTTTTCCTTTTTACCTTTTAAATATTTATTAAATACATAATCAATGTAATTATAATTTTGGATTTAAACTCTTCCGTAGTGAACTCAAAATTCTACTTACAATTTTAGTGTGTGTATTTAGTTACTCAAAACAAAATACTAATTAATTAATATACTTAATGCGTACGAAATAACAAGAGAAACGTTGGAGGTTGCACTTGTGCGTGAACAGTTGAAAATAAAAAAAAAACTTAATAACATGCACACGAGTATGTAAAAATAAGGAAGGGTTGTAAAGCAAATGTAAATTCCTTATTTAAATAATTTAAAACAAATTCATTTTTTTTTAATATTTATATGAAACAAAGATAAGGTACCACACAAACAATCACCCATTTGTGAA
>NC_021166.2:22564694-22567052 GCF_000331145.2 Cicer arietinum
ACTCTTTCACACCTTCCATGTGTAATAACCTCCCAAAATATCCCAGCAAACCAATTTCCGTTTAACCAACAAAATATAACCTTCTCTTTTTTATTTATATATAAATATTTCTCATATTGCAATCACTTCCAACATTCAATTAATCTCAAGACACATTTTAATCTTACAATTGCAACAAAATGCATAAAACATTCTCAAACATGGAAATGTTAAGAGTGCAAGCGCTATCAATTCTATGTATGCCCCACCCTTTTCTTGAATTTGAAGGTTTTTCTCCAACCCAAGAAGAATTTGATATATATTGTTGCAGCAAACAAGAAAATGACAACGAAGATTTTCTTGATTTTAGTGGCTTTGATCCCATTCCAGAAAAAAGTGTTACATATTATTTTATCCAAAATCAAACACACAACAATGCTAAAGAAAATTTTGAGGAGCAAGAGTTTAGTTTTGCATGCACCGATGTCCAAGGAACGTCTATATTTGCAGATGAGATATTTGAAAATGGAAAAATACGACCAATACTCCTTAATTTTGACAATTCTATTCTCTTATTTAATGTACCAAATAATGATGCATCACATGTTCGACCACCGTTAAAGAAGATTTTTGTTGAGATGTCTGAAAATTTAAACTCGAGATTGAGTGGTGTTTCGAACGAAGCACATAACGAACCCTTGAAAAATAGGAGGATGATTGAGATGAAGGCTTCGAATGAGTGTTACGAAAAAAGTAACTCCACAGGATCCTCAAAGTTGTGGAGATTTCGACAAAACTTGAACCTTCGAAGTAACAGTGACCATAAAGATGCTTTTGTTTTATTGAACCCTTTAGTGCCATCAATGGCCAACAAGCCAAAAGTAGGAAACATCGTTGTCAAAAAGGGAAAGGATGACATAAGTAAATCTACATTATCGGCTCACGAGAAGTTTTATGTCATGAACAAAATGAGGAAAGATAACAATAAACGAAGATCGTTTTTGCCTTACAAGCCCAATTTACTTGGGATCTTTACCAACATGAATGGATTGAGTAGGAGCCTTCACCCTTTTTGAGATTTAATCACCATGTTTTCTGTTGTTGAGGCTTTATCTGATTATGATATATCATAATAATTTTGTGTACATAACAATTAGGTGATTAGTAATAGGTTTTATTTTTCTCTTGTTCGAAATCTATAGTTTGCAAATTATAATGTTGATTGAATGTGTATTTTTTATGAGACAATACACTGTTACGAGTTTATTTAATCAAATAGAAAATTGTGACAAATATATACTTTTATCATATATGTTTATAGGGAAACAAACAAACCAATGAAAAGAGATAGCTTTTTTATTTTTTTTTTTTATTTTATCTAACTATCTTTCCACCCCCACTAAAAATAGAAAGGTATCTTTTCGGAGTCTCATCCATAACTTGGAATAGAACATTAAAATATTCCTATTTTCAATATAGAATGTTCGATTGGATGGTTTTTTGATGAGTCACTCATTGCATGTCACCAACTTGATGGCTCTATTCTGAATCTGATTGAGTAATTGCCGCTCAATGTTTATGTTTAAAGCAAGTTCTACACAGAGACTAACGAAAAATAAATTTGGGGACATATAAAAAATAAAAAAGGAACAAATTTTGTGTGAGAAAAGTTGGTCGTAAATGTAGGTGCTAACGAGTGGATTAACTTTAAGGACGATTGGCTAAGAGTAGTTATTTATCATTGAATTCTTTAATATTTTGTTTATTTTTCCAATGTTTTAAATAAGTAAAAAATAATTATAAAATATTAGCATGTTATAATAAGTTAGACACATCAAGTGATGCAAATCAATTTCTAAAATATATGAGTTTGAGTCAAAGCACTTATAAGAAAAAGATAGAGTAAAATATAGATTAGACATTTTCGACTAGTAATGTTAATAATCTATATTTTTTATTTATTTATGAATACAAAAAGATAAAAATATGAGTTGTTACAATTCTTAATATAAATATCTTATTAAGAATTTTTTCTTTTTACCTTTTAAATTTTTATTAAATACATAATCAATGTAATGATAATTTTGGATTTAAACTATTGCGTAGTGAACTCAAAATTCTACTTACAATTTTACTTTTAGTGTGTGTATTTAGTTACTAAAAGAAAATACTAATTAATTAATATACTTAATGAGAAGTAAATAACAAGAGAAACGTTGGAGGTTGTACTTGTGTGTGAACAATTAAAAACAAAATAAAACTTAATAACATGCACACGAGTAGGTAAAAATAGGGAAGGGTTGTAAAGCAAATGTAAATTCCTTATTTAAAAATTATAAAAGAAATCCGTTTTTTTTTAATATTTAAATGAAACAAAAA
>NC_021166.2:22567074-22574128 GCF_000331145.2 Cicer arietinum
ACTCTTTCACACCTTCCCTGTGTAATAACCTCCCAAAATATCCAAGCAAATCGATTTCCGTTTAACCAACGAAAATCTAACCTTCTCTTTTTATTTATATATAAATATTTCTGATATTACAATCACTTCCAACATTCAATTAATCTCAAGACACATTTTGATCTTACAATTGAGGTTTTCCTCCCATCCAAGATGAATTTTATACATATTGTTGCAGCTAACAAGAAACTAACAATGATGATTTTCTTGATTTTAGTGGCTTTACTCCCATTCTAGAAAAACTTGATATATATTATTGTATTCAAAATCTAACACACAACAATGCTTAATAAAATTTTAAGGAGCAACAATTTAGTTTTTCATACACGGATGTACAAGGAACGTCTATATTTGCAATTGAGATATTTGAAGATGGAAAAATGTGACCAATACTTCCTAATTTTGACAAACCTATTCTCTTATTTAATGCACCAGATAATTATGCATCACATCTTCAACTACAGTTAAAGAAGATTTTTGTTGAGATGTTTGAAAATTTAAACTCGAATCTAGAGGTTTTTCAAAAGAATCTCATAATTAACCCCTGAAAAATAGGACAATGATTGTAATGAAGGCTTCAAACGAAAATAGTAAATCTACAAGTTCCTCAAAGTTGTGGAGATTTCGACCAAACTTGAATCTTCAAAGTAATAATGACTATAAGGATGCTTTTGTTTTATTGAACCCTTTAGTGCCATCAACGATGAACAAGCCAAAGGTAGAAAACATCGTTTTCAAAAAGGGAAAGGATAACAACAGTAAATCTACATTATTTGTTCACAAGAAGTTTTATGTAAGGAACAAAATGGGGAAAGGTAACAATAAATGAAGATCATTTTTACCTTACAAGAACCATTTACTTGGGATCTTTACCAACATGAATGGATTGAGTAGGAGCCTTCACCACTTGGTTCAATTTTTCTTACATGGCCATGAGCCATTGCTCATCAAGTATTGCCTCATTTGTGGTTTTAGGCTCAAATGGAAATAAAAAGGCAAAAATGATGACAAAAATAATTTAATTGTGACCTTGTTCTAACACCTTTAGTTATATCGCCTAATATTTTGTCCCAATGATGATTCTTCAATATCCTCCTACTTTGAGGAAGGTCACGCTTGGAACTAGGCTTCTCCTTGATTATTTCGTTTTTTTTTTCTTTCTTTCTTGGTGTTATTATTTTGAGTATCAACCCCAATTATGGTATTAGTATTTATACCTTACTAAACAAAAGAATAAGTACATTTCCCTTGCTTTTGGGGATTAGTTTCATCAAAAGCAACATTGATGACTCTTCATCATATGCATATTTTTCATTGTTTTTAGTCTTATTTATCTTTTATTCATTAGTTAATTTAAGTAGTTATTTGATATATTTTGTTAATTTTATTTCTTTGCTTTAATGAAATGTCTATTTTCTTATTTCCTTGATTAAGTTGAGATTTTTCGGAGTTTTGCGTTGTTACTTTGTTTTAATGCAATACTAAATTTTGGTGAGAAATCAAACCAAATGCAAATGAAAGCTACGATCCATAGCTACAACTTTCGTGCAGACCTGAAAACCAAATTCGGACTCGAAAGAGGAGAAAAAGGCACTACACTCCAAACATAAGATGTTGTGCGCTTGAAGCGCATTTCGCACTGAAGCCACTGCCAATCCGCGCTTGAAGCGCACGACGCACATAAAAACACATTAAAACTCGTATTTCTCCTTTTTAGGCATCTTTTGACAATTGGGAAACGGGGAGACTTGTTCCCTAGTAGAGAAACTCAAAGATGGTCGTTTCTAACACCATTGGAGCAGTTTTATCGAGAATCATTCACGAATCTTTCTTGTAATTCTTCTTTAATCCATATCTTTTGTATCTCTGTCATGAGTAATTAAACCCTATTTGTTAGAGTTGAGTGTAACAATATGTAATCCTTATTTTTCTGATTTGAATTTTAGTTATATGAATGAGTTTATTGAATAATTTTTCTTAACTCTGTGCTTCATGATTTTTATTGCTTGATCAACATTAAAAGGTTCTACGATTTGTATTTTGAAACCGAAGTCGACTTTATGAATGTTTGAGATGAGAAATTCATGAATTTGTAGTCTAGGGATAGATGCAGGTCATGAAACCAATTAAATTAGTTGCAAAGACAATAGTTTAAAAAGAGAATTTTTGTACGATAAGGTTTAATTTTAATCTTAAATCTACTAAGGAATTAGGGGTTACATTGGAATTAAAGGTTCTATAACTAAGACATTAGGGCAAGGATAATAAATAGAATTCGGTAATAACTCAATAAAGGAATTCAGTGACTAGGATCAAATTAAACATCAAAGTTTGATTCGAAGTGAAACTCATCTCTGACATTTTTCCAATTATAAAGGATCAATTTTATTATTGTTGTTAATTTTAAATATTATTTCAATTAATCTGGAAACTTTTTGTTCAATTTTAGTAATTAAATATAATTCGATAGTAAAACGCAATCCTTGAGTTCGACACTCAGTATTACCGTTTTTATTATTACTTGCAACAATTCATTACACTTGCTGAAACACTATCAAGTTTTTTGCACCGTTGTCGGGGATTGCCATATCACTATTGAATTTAATTTATTTACTTAATTGAAATTTTTGCTTTGCAATAAAATTTTTGCTTTTATTTTAATTTTAATTTAAAAAAAATTGTTTTTCTTTTATTCTCTATTTTTATTTGTTGAGCTTGCTAATGTCATGTACTAGTGATTTGTCTAATCTTTGTTTGAGATAACTATTCGTTGTAGATCATGAAAGATTATAATGATGATATACTACTACAATTATATGAAAAGTGCGATTTGAAAGTCAATGTCATAGGTTATTTGAGCAAGTGGTTAAGTTTGAGAAGATGGAGGAGAAGTTGAAGATTGAAGATAATTTCATTGTTGTGGTAGAAGAAGATAAGCAAGAGGAAAATACGAACGAGGAAAAGAAAAAAGAAGAGATTGATAAAGTTCCAAATTCAATCTATGCCTTGTTCATCAATGTCCAATTAAGAAGGACATGGAAGCAACATATTTAATTTCTCAAGTTCATGGAATTTCTACAAAACAAAAAGAAGAAGAAGGATGAGGACTCTTCATCATATGCATATTTTTCATTGTTTTTAGTCTTATTTATCTTTAATCATTAGTTAGTTTAAGGAGTTATTTGATATATTTTGTTGATTTTAGCTCTGTGATTTAATGAAATATTTATGTTTCGGTGTATATTGCTTTTTGCTCCTCTTTAGAGTATGACTTTGGTTCCGTTGGCTTCATGAAAGTTGTAGCCATGGATCATAGCTTTCATTTGCACTTGGTTTGACTCCAATTGGACATCTACAACTCCAGACATGGCTGAAACACTCTACATGTGTCATGTTGATTTCTCACAAAAATTCAGCACTGCACCAAAACACAACGCAATGTAAAATTACGATAAATTCCTACTTAATCACTAAAATAAAACACAAAACATTTTATTAACTCAAAGAACAAAAATCAACAAAATATATCAAATAAATCCTTAATTTAACTAATGATTGAGGATAAATAAGACTAAATTAGTGGGAAAATATGCATATGATGAAGAGTCATCACAACCCCAAACTTAATCTATTGCTTGTCCCCAAGCAACAACTAATTTCAGATTTGGTCCAGTTAAATGCACACTTAAATTCAATTTCTCAAATTAAATCAAACTCAAATTTCAAAGTTCTTGCTACTACAAAACATTCATCATGCTCTATGGTTGTTTTCAAAAATACAGACAACGAGATTTGTACACCTTGGCATTCATTCATCAAATTCAACTCTCTCTTCACACAATCTCACCAAAATTTCTCTCAAGTGTTTAGAAAGGTTTATGAATTTATCCCTCAAATCCTAGAACATGCATCACGCTACCATAGGCTTGAAAAAATTCTAGTTAGCAATCACAATGCAGTAAGCACATGCATTTTTGGAGGACTTTCGGGTTGTAATGGGGCTTAGGTAAGGGTAGGACATTTTAGGATAGTAGGCTTTACCACTTGGAGTTAGGCATACATTTCCACCTTACTCTACCATTGTTTTTTTCTTCACCTTTTCATTATGGGGATTCTCAGACATTGACAAAAGAACCAAGAAGATATATTTTGTTTTTCTTCTTTCTTCTTTCATTTTATTTTTCTTCTTTTTATTTTTTTTTAATTTTTTTTTCTTTTTCTGAGAATGACCACCCCAAACTTAGAAAGTTGCTATCCCATGAGCAACCCCAAACTTAGAATTTTATCAAGACCAAATATTTTTTTTTCTACCTAACTCCAAGTAAGGTGATTTAATTAAAGTCAGGTGTTTTGCTTGTAATGTGGCTAGTAACCGAAATAAAAGGGCAAGGCTCAAAGGGGCTAGCAAAGGTTAAAATTTTCATAGGGTAGTTAGAAAGGCTCAAACGACCAATAAAATTGCCTCAATGTATGCATAAATTACATGTGATGCAAGTCAGAATTAGTGCAAGTTCTAGAGGGATAACACATGTCTGGATAATCACACAACAAAGAATTTAAGTGTTTAGGCTCAAAAGCTCACAACTCGGATAATAAGAGAGAGTATAAACAATTAAAATAAAGCCAACATGCTTCTGAAAAGTTAAAATTGTATTTTTGAAAAATTGATGGCATATTAGCCTTCTACAACCATTTAGTAATCAAGAATGCATGCATTACGAAGGCTTGTTGACTTGAGCAATAACATCATCTAAGAAATGAAATTTATGTTGCGAAATCACAAACAGAAATTTTAAGATTAAGTGCAAGTCAGTACGACTGTTTCATCATAATACACATTTAGTGAAAGGGAAAAAAACATGAATAAAAGAAAGTCAATATACACTGACATTAAACAAAGAAAACGAGAAAACGGAAAGAAACAGGACAAACAACATAAAGAAAAAAAAGGAAAGAAAACTTCTCTCAGTTTAGTAGTTCAAGGATTCTCGTTTAGATCATCCGCTCCTGTTCCGCTATGGTCGCCAGTATACTGGTGAGGTGCAAATAGATCATCATAAAACATGCCTCCTGGTGTCTGTTGAGCGAAGGATGTACTTGTGACCTTAGTTTGTTTTGATTTTTTGTTGGGTTGCCATTAGGTCCTGCAAAACAAGTATTCATACCCATGGTTCAAAATATTTCAAGTTAGAGATAATTAATTTAAGCATGGTCCCCTTTAGAGAAATAACAACTTAAGTGGCTCTGGGTTAGTCCAACAAAATTGTACATGATAATAGTGCGTATGCATTGAATGGCATTTTAACGAACAGTTGGAGTGCAATACAAATTTCGTGGTCCTTAAGGTGCATAAGTGGTTGTGTCATTTTAACAAACAGTTGGAGTGCAGTCATAAAACACATGAACAATTCACATATATGCAACATAATCACCCATTCAATCTCAGAAAATCAACATGCATGTATGAACAATTTCTAATACTAGCACCAATTCGAATGTAAAGAAGCCACATGCATCAATGAACAAGAAATAGTTGATATTAGAAATTGGGGAGACTTACTTTAGGATGAAAGAATGTTGGATAAGGGTGGAAAACTTACTTGAGATGATGGAGGAGGGTTTGGAGGGTGATAATGAAGAGGTGGATACTGACCTTTGATGATAATGGAAGAGGGTTTGGAGAGTGATAATGAAGAAGAGGAGTGTTGAATGAGAAGATAGGGGTTTTGAAGGACTTATAGTCGTGCAAAGCGATTGGGCGCGCTTGGGAGCGTGTTGACAGTGACGAATGCTGGGAAAAAGCGCTTGGCTTGCGCTTGGGCGCGCTCGGGCGCGCGTTGGCAGTAGAGAATTCTGAAAAACGCGCTTAGCTTGCGCTTGGGCGCGCGTTGTGTCACTTGGAGCCGTACGATCGCTTCTCAACGCATCTTTTTGATTCCTTGCTCATACCAAAAATCAAAACTAAGAGAACTAGCAATTAGAGACTAAAATTGGAACTAAATGGAGTAAAATAAATGTGAAATGCAATAAATAAATATGGTGCAAAGGATATAAAATTGGGTTGCCTCCCAATAAGCGCTTCTTTAAAGTCATTAGCTTGACGTCTCAACTATTGTCAAGGTGGTATATATGACAGGAAGAACACATCATCCTTCTCACCAAGAGATACATATTTCAAGTGAGGTGGCAATTGCTTTTTCTCTACATATTCATCTTCATTCCTTTTCAACCCCTCCCATGTAGTGGGGAAACGGGGGGAGTAAGATGAGGATGCTTCTGGCATGGCTAAAACCTCTTTCACCTTCGGATCTTTACTTTCTTTAACAACATCTTGGGGTAGGCATAACACTATTTCTAATGGCATAATGTGTCCTTGATGTTCACCTTCTTCATCGACTATCGAATTAAAAATCTCAATTCGGTTGCACCCTTCTCTTTCGTTTGAATGCTCCATGGCTTTTAAAATATTGAATGTGACTGTTTCCTCATTTACCTTAAAGGTTAAGGTGCCATCTGCTACATCAATCATAGCTCGTCCTGTTGCTAAGAACGGTCTCCCCAAAATCAAAGGAATGTCATTGTCTTCCTCCATGTCTAGTACCACGAAATCCACTGGAAAAATGAACTTATCCACTTTAACCAACACATCTTCCACCACTCCATAAGGGTGTTTCATTGAGCGATCCCCAAATTGTAGCATCAGCTGTGTGTCTTGGACTTTTCCAATGCCCAGTTTTTTGTATATGGAAAGGGGCATAAGACTTACACTATCCCCAAGATCACACAGATCCTTCCCAAAAGTTATATTTCCAATGGCACACGGGATTGAGAAGCTTCCAGGATCCTTGAGCTTCGGCGGAAGTTTTCTCTGTAGTATAGCAGTACATGCTTCGGTTAGCATCACTGTTTCACCGCCAATTTTTCTTTTCTTCGATAGAATCTCCTTCATGAACTTGGCGTATGTTGGCATCTGTTCTAGTGCCTCTGAAAAAGGAATGTTAATCTGTAATTTTTT
>NC_021166.2:22574598-22575114 GCF_000331145.2 Cicer arietinum
GCACTCTCCCAAGCAGCCTTTCTAGGTGGAAATTGGTTCGTTTGAGCTTCTTGTTGACCCTGAGAACCACCTTGTTGATCTCTCCAGGAAAAATTTGGATGATTTCTCCAACCAGGATTGTACGTATTAGAGTAGGGGTTATTCTGCCTCCCATTATTACCAACAAGATTCACCTGTTCTAGTTCTTCTAACTCATTGTCATCCCGTGTTTCACAAGCTCCAACTTTATGTGCTCCTCCACAAAGATTACAGCTAGTCTGCCTTAGTAATTTGATAGGGGCTACCGAGGGTTGTATATTTAGAGCTGCTATTCCTTTCTTTATCTCAGTGGCAATGACATCTGCTATCTGTTTCGAGAATGACCTGCATGGGACCAATCCATCCATAACATTCAACTCCAATACACCACTTGTTGATCCACCACCTCTGTCATACAACATCATTTGTTCATTTGATGCCATGATCTCAATAATCTTTCGTGCTTCTGTTGCAGTCTTGTAATTCAAAGAACCACCT
>NC_021166.2:22575239-22575645 GCF_000331145.2 Cicer arietinum
TCTCCCTCCTTCTGTTTGTAACTGGAAATCTCTTGCCTTCTTCTAACAAACATAGCTGGGGGAAAGTACTGTTCCAAGAACTTATCTTCAAGATCATCCCATGTGGTGATGCTATCAACAGGAAAGGAATTAAGCCACTCTTTAGCATCTTCTGTTAATGAAAATGGGAACAATTTCATTCTCTTGCCTTCCTCAGACAAACCGTCCACCTTCACTGTTTCACATAATTCAAAGAAATTTGTGAGATGTCTATTGGCGTCTTCATTATGTCTACCGGCAAAATGAATCTCCTTCAACTCTCGGTATAGAGCGGGACTTATTTCAAACTTGTTGACTATAACCGGTTGGTTATGGATGGGCAATCGAGCACGATTTCTATTTCGATTCCCATACTCGCCGAGAGTAC
>NC_021166.2:22575771-22603161 GCF_000331145.2 Cicer arietinum
CAAGTGTATTGAATCGTTGCAAGTAATAATAAAACGGTAGTATCGAGTGTCGAACTCAAGGATTGCGTTTTAGTGTTGAATTATATTTAGTTACTAAAATTGAACAAAAGGTTCCCAAGTTGATTGAAATAATATTTAAAATTAACAGCAGTAGTAAAATTGATCCTTTATAAATTGAGAGAAATGTCAGGGATGAGTTTCACTTCGAATCCAACCTTGGTGTCTAATTTGATCCTAGTTATTGAATTCCTTTATTGAATTATTATCGAATTCTCTTTATTATTCTTGCCCTAATGTCTTAGTGACAACCTTTAATTGGTTTCATGACCTGCACATATGTCTAGACTACAAATTCATGAATTTCTCATCTCAAGCATTCGTAAAGTCCACTTCCGTTTCAAAATACAAAGCGTAGAACATTTTAATGTTGATCAAGCAATAAAAAGCATTAAGCACAGAGATGAGAAAAATAATTCAATAAACTCATTCATATAACTAGAAATCAAATCATAAAAATAAGGGTTTCATCTTGTTACACTCATCCCTAACAAATAGCGTTTAGTTACTCATGACAGAAATAAAAGAGATAAAGATTAGAGAAGAACTACAAGAAGGATTCATGAATGATTCTTGATAAAACTGCTCCAATGATGTTAGAAACGGCCGTCTTTGAGTTTCTATGCTAGGGCACAAGTCTCCCAACTTCCCAAGAGTAAAAAAGATCCCTAAAACAGTAAAAATATGTATTTTTATGGTTGTTGGTGCGGGTCGCGCGCCCCAGGCACGGAAAACGCGTTCCAGCGCATTTGGGCAGTAGCAGATGCTGGAAAAAGCGCTTGGCTTGCGCTTGGGCGCGCTCGGGCGCACTCAGCATCTGCTGTCCGGCATATATTGCTTTTTTCTCCTCTTTCGAGTCTGACTTTGGTTCCGTTGGCTTCATGAAAGCTGTAGCCATGGATCTTAGCTTTCATTTGCACTTGGTTTGACTCCAATTGGACATATACAACTCTAGATATGGCTAAAATACTCTACATGTGTCATGTTGATTTCTCACAAAAATTCAGCATTGCACCAAAACACAACGCAATGTAAAATTACGAAAAATTGCTACTTAATCACTAAAATAAAACAAAACATTTTATTAACTCAAAGAACAAAAATCAACAAAATATATCAAATAAATCCTTAATTTAACTAATGATTGAGGATAAATAAGACTAAAATAGTGGGAAAATATGCATATGATGAAGAGTCATCAAACTAGAAGAGGTTAATTTTGTGAGTAATAACGGGAAGTAGAATAATCCATACTCTAGTAAGTACAACCCTGGTTGGAGAAATCATCCAAATTTTTCTTTGAGAGATCAGCAAGGTGGATCTCAGGATCAACAAGGAGCTCAAACCAACCAATTCCCCCTTCAAAAGGCTGCTAGGGAGAGTGCTATAGAGAAATTAGTGACAAGCACAAGTTCTTTCATTGAAGAGTCAAGAGCCATCAAGAAAAATCACTCTGCTTCCATAAAGAATCTGGAGACTAAAATGAGTCAACTTGCTCAACAAATGGCACAAGGAACGCTTGAAAATTTGCCTAGTGACACGGTTCTGAAGACGCGAAATAATGTCAATGACGTGACAACGAGGAGTGGCAAGGTAAGTGAACAAGTACCACTTAAATCCAAACAAAGTGGAAGTACTTCAACTTCAACCCACTCAGAGAAAATAGTCACACCGACATCAGTTGCGGAGCACATCTCTCTTGAAAATGAGGAAGAACATGTGGTACAAAAAAGGGAATCACTGCAAAAACCAGAAATTCAACTTCCGTTTTCTCAAAGATTAAAAAAGGAAGAAACAGAAAAACAATTCGGTAAGTTTCTTGATGTTTTTAAAAAATTGCATATTAACATTCCTTTTGCAGAAGCACTAGAGCAGATGCCAACATACACCAAGTTCATGAAGGAGATTATGTCGAAGAAAAAAAAAATCGGCGGTGAAACAATGATGCTTACCGAAGAATGTAGTGCTATACTACAGAGGAAGCTGCCACCGAAGCTCAAGGATCCTGAAAGCTTTTCAATCTCGTGCTTGGGAAGGCTCTGTGTGATCTTGGGGCTATTGTAAATCTTATGCCCCTTTCCATATACAAAAAACTGGGAATTAGAAAAGTCAAAGACACAACTGATGCTACAATTTGCGGATCGCTCAATGAAACACCCCTATGGAGTGGTGGAAGATGTGTTGTTTAAAGTGGATAAGTTCATTTTTCCAGTGGATTTCGTGGTACTAGACGTTGAGGAAGACAATGACATTCCTTTGATTTTGAGGAGACCGTTCTTAGCAACAGGGCGAGCTATGATTGATGTAGCAGATGGAACCTTAACCTTTAAGGTAAATGAGGAAACAATTAAATTCCTTATTTTAAAAGCCATGGAGCATTCAAATGAAAGAGAAGGGTCCAACCGAATTGAGATTTTTAATTCGATAGTCGATGAAGAAGTTGAACATCAAGGACCCATTATGTCATTATAAAGAGTGTTATGCCTACCCCAAGATGTTGTTAAAGAAAGTAAAGATCCAAATGTGAAAGAAGTTTTAGCCATGTTAGAAGCATCACCATCATACTCTTTCTTATTATCCTAACTGTGAGCTTTTGAGCCTAAACACTTTAATTCTTTGTTGTGTGATTATCCAGAAATGTGTTATCCCTTCAGAACTTGCATTAATTCTGACTTGTATCACTTGTAATTTATGCATACACTGAGGCAATTTTGTTTGGCCATTTGAGCCTTTCTAACTACCCTATGAAAATTTTATCATTTGCTAGCCCCTTTGAGTCTTTCCCTTTTATTTCGGTTACTAGCCACATTACAAGCCAAAGACTTAACTTATATTAAATCACCTTCCTTAGAGTTAGGTAGGAAAAAAAATTATGGTCTTGATAAAGTTCTAAGTTTGGGGTTGCTCATGGGATAACAACCTTTTAAGTTCGGATTGTTATTCTCACAAAAAGAAAAAAAAGAAAAAAAGAAGAAAAAAATCAGTTTGTTTACTTTGATAAATAATATCTTTTTGGTTATTTTGTCAATGTTTGAGAATCTCTACAATGAAAAAGTGAAGAAAAATAAAAAGTGGTAGAATAATTTGAAATTATATGCCTAACTCCAAGTAGTAAAGCCTACTATCCCAAAATGTCATACCTTTACCTAAGCCCCATTACAACCCGAAAGTCCTCCAAAAGTGTATGTGTTTGCTGCATTGTGATTGCTAACTATATTTTTTTCAAGCCTATGGTAGCGTGATGCATGTTCTAGCATTTGAGTGATAAATTCATAACCCTTGATAAACACTTGAGAGAAATTTTGGACATAAATATTAATTTAGGGATAAATGTGGACATAAATTCATGGTTTCGGTCCACAATTATTTGCAAAGGCAATAGTTTAAAAAGAGAATTTGTAGTCTAGGAATAGATGCAGGTCATGAAACCAATTAAATTAATTTTAAATGCAATAGTTTAAAAATTTAGGAAGCAACTAATATTTTGTCCCAAGGATGATTCTTCAATATCCTCCAACTTGCAGGAAGGTCATGCTTGGAACTAGGCTTCTCCTGAATTATTTCATTTTTTTTTCTTTCTTGGTGTTAGTATTTATGGTATTAGTATTTATACCTTACTCATTTTTTTGAGTATCATCCCCAATTATGGCATTAGTATCATCCCTTTCTTTTGGGGATTAGTTTCATCAAAAGCAATATGCAAAGATTCTTCGACACTAAGAGTTCTTTTATTAATCACTCTATATGCTTTACTAGATGATGAGTACCCAAGAAAGATACCTTCTTCCTCATTTGAATCCAATTTACCAAGCTATCCTTTCCATTATTTAGTACAAAAAATATGAAGATGGGATATGTTGGGTTTCCATCCGTTAAATAATTCACTCGGGGTTTTGTTCAATATAGGCCTTATCATAATCCTATTAAGAACATAACATGTGGTGTTAATTGTGTTCGCCCAGAAATATTTAGATAGACTACCTTCACTAGTCATGGTCCTAGCTAATTCTTCTAAACTTCTATTTTTCCTCTCCACAACGCTATTTTGTTGTGGAGTTCTAGGAGCAGGAAAATTATGTATCCCATTATCTATGTAATAGTTATCAAAGAGACAATTTTCAAAATTGCCTCCATGATCACTTTTTATTGAAATTATTTTAGTACCTTTTTTTGTTTGGAAAAACTTTAACAAATTTTTCAAAAACACAATAAGTTTCATCCTTGCTAGATAAAAAATAAAGTTCATGTGAATCTAGAGTAATCATCCACAGTTAAAAAACAATAATAGTTGCCTCCTAAATTTTTTGTTCTCGAAGGACCAAACAAGTCCATATGAAGAAGCTTTAGGGATCTTAAAGTTAAAATAACTTTTTTAGATTTAAAAGAGATCCTAGTTTCCCCGTTTGACAAGCGTCACACATTCATTCTTTTAAGAATTTTAACTTAGGAAGACCTACTACTAGATCTTTAGAAACTATCTTATTTAGCAAATCAAAGTGAACATGAAATAAACATTGATGCCATAACCAAGAGTTTCCACTCTTAGACATGAGACGTTTAGTTCCTATTGATGTAACATCGTCTAAGTCTAACATATAGATATTTTCCACTCTTACTCCCTTAAACACCTTTCGCTTTTCTATATCATATTCCATTATACAATCAAGGGAATTAAATGTTATTCTATATCCCTTGTGGCATAATTGACTTATATTAAGCAAATTGTTCTTAAGCCATTAAACTAGTATAACATTTTCTATTGTGATTGTGGAGAGATTTCCCATAACACCTTCACCAAGTATCTTACCCTTATTATTGTCTCCATAGGTGACATGTCGTGTTCCTTTGTGTGTAGCTCAATAAACTTAGACTTGTCTCCTATCATATGCCTTGAACAACCAAATCAAATAACCACTTCCTATTTTTTTTTCTTGTAGGCATACCTCATCTTCATCATGACTATGAGTCACGAGACATAGGTTCGAGATAACATTATCATAAGAGCTACATAGGCATACCTGATTTTTGCTTGTTTGGAGGTTTACTCTGCTTCGTTACAATATTGGGACAATCATTCTTCATATGTCCTATATTGTCACACTCAAAACAAGTAATTGTGTTTCCTTCCTTTTTACGTAATCTTCAGAATTTCACTAGGTTTTTGTCACTATGTTGAGTCACCTTGCATTTTGGATACTTATTGTATCTTTTCACAAGAGCTCAATTTTCTCATCACTTGAGGAATCATCTTCGCTTTCATTACTTTTCGATTGCTCCTCCACTTGAGCCTTAGATGAAGAGGCTTTGAGGGCAACACTCTTTTTATATTTATCCTTTTCCTTCTCCTGATACTTATCATTCTTTTTTAATTTCTCTGCATGCTTTGCAAGATTTAAAGGTTCTTGCTCATGTTCTTCTAACTTTCTTAAAAGAGAAGCAATTGATAAAGTGTTAAGATTTTGCGATTCTATAATAGTAGTAATCTTCGGTTGCCATTCCCTAGTTAAATATCTCAACAATTTATTAGTAACATCTTCGTTCGGAATTGTTTTTCCAAGACCATCTAGTTTGGTCACAATATGAGTGAACCTCTTTTTCATGTTGGCACTGGTTTCCCTTTGCCTCATACAAAATAGTTCATAATCTTGTGTCAAGGTATTAAAAAATTTGTGCTTGTTTCACCTTGTTCGTCCCCTCATAGGTTTCTTGCAAGGTGTCCCACATCCCCTTTACAGTTTTTCAATGAAAGACATGGTAATAGTCATCAACTCCTAAAGCAGATATTATAATGTTGCGTTCCTTCCAATCACACTACACTTTCTTATTTTTTTAGTTATGGTCATTGATCTTCAGGTTTGTCTACATCAACACCGTAAAAAACCATAGTAGGCGTATAAAGCCCGTTTTTTACGGATTTTCATATTTCCATATCATAAGCCATGAGGCATAATGTTCGACCTGGAAATCCGGTGCTATATTATATTCCCCTTTAGGTTCCAAATATGCCATACCACAAACTTTTTAAGTTGTTAAGCTTTAATCAAATGGCCAGGTTATTGCATAGTCCAAAGATTGCATTTATGAACCTTTTGTGATTAATGTGAACAACATATATCGAATTAAGGGATAATTAAATAGTCATGGTGAAATTGATCTTGACAATCAATTTGCTATTGCTTGTCATAATTTTCAACACCCAAACTAAATTTAGCAACTCCTAAGTAAAACTATAATTTATTTGGGATATCAAAGATTTGGGATTTTCTGATGTACTTTAAAAAAAAATTAAATTTTAGAAAATTCGTTCACCAAGAAGTTTAGATTTCTTAAACAAAAATTGAACTAAGTAATCTAATAGTGAGAAATAAGTTAAAAGAATTTAAACCACAATTTATCCTAGTTTGATCACGTTTGCCCTCGCTTTGTGATATACATCCATTTATCCTATCAATTGATAGGATATTTTCTACAAATTATGAGAAATATTAATTGTTATGTTTACAACAAAAGAACTCATTTGAGACAAATTTACAATTCTTGAATTCTTGAAACGCATTTGAAGATTTTTTACAATGTCTTAACTCCTTTTGAATCTAAGCATTCTTCAATTCTTGAAACCCATTTGAAGAATCACCATGAATTTCAAGTGATACAACTGCAAATCCAACCTCTAGGAAACCTTCAACCTTAAATCTTTACCCTATTATCGATTCAACCCCTTCACTCTTAGCAATTCAACGAAAAACCTAAAAAACCCCAATTATACCTAAATGGGGTGAAAAGAAATCCTTTCATTTTCTTTTACCTTGATTATAGGTGATGATAAACCCAATCACTGAATCTCACAATCAATAGAATAATAAACCTTTCTTATAATGTTATCCTTACACTTATATCACTCAATAGTCTTTCTCTATTAAAAAATGGTTCTAAGAGCTTTCAAATATTTTTTTACGAGAGCGGTGATGAGAGAAGATTGTAATGATGTTCTCTGTACTTGTAAAAAAGAGATAAAATAATTTTTATATGAAAACTAAAGAATGTGTGAAAACAACACATGATAACAATACTACTCTAATTTTTTTACCGTGTAATTCGAATTACACATTACAGAGTAAATGAAAGGTTAATTCTGATCAGGAAATTCGAATTACCTTACTATGTAAGTCAAATTACACCTCATAGTGAGTAAATGAAATGTTGATTCTAAATAGGTAATTCGAATTGCATACAAAGGTAATACAACTTGACAATTTGAATTATGGAAAGCGTAATTCGAATTATACATTGCATAAGGTGTAAATTGAAGTACACTATGTTTAAGTCGAATTACGTGAGTAGTTTTAGTAAAAACCATATTTTCAATGGAAAGGTTTCAATTTGTTAATGATTTAAAAATAGTTGAACTTAAACCACATTTTTATCATGGAGAGATTAATGAGTTATCCTTAATGTGATTATCCTTATTACCAATATTGTGATTAGTCTTGAGTAAGGAATAGTCTTGATCTAGCCTGATCTGGAGTTGATGACACAAGACCTCATGTGTTTAAGTACCAAGTTTGGAAAATTAGTTTTGATCTTCTAAGAGATGTTCCACTTCAATCCCTTGTGGTATGTGCAACAAGTCAATAGAGCAACCTTTAGGCACCACACATCCAATCAGAATCTTGAAGAGCACCCTATGAAGTTGCAAACACGAGAAAGAGATGTTAAATTTTGTTTAGCTAAGTTGATAACTTTTTCATTATTTGATTAAACTAATTCGGACTTAATGATTTACTTGGAGTAGAAGCAATAACAAAACTACAGAGTGTAGGACTAAAATAAAACAAGTAATTTATCCTGGTTCACGACTAACTTGACTAGATTTAGCCTCTTCACTTAAAAGGATTTAAACCACTAATTCAACTACTTGAATTACAAAGCACTTGACCCTTCAAACTAGTCTTCCCAAACAGCTTGACAACCCCAGACTTTTGAAGAATGCACACACCTTGACTGTACCAGCCAAGTCTTATCCACATAACCTGACAAGCCCAAATTATTGAAGGCACACTAATACCACTATCGGGTTTGAATACAAAGCTTTGAAACTTTAGTTAGTTGCTTCTAAAAAGCTAATTATAAGAATGACTATCACACTCTAAAAAGAAAACTTAGATAATATTTCACATTCGAACAAGTGTTTCTCTCTTTGAACTATAAGATGAATTTGGAATTTCGAGCTTGAATTCTCCTACTCTTTTCTGATTTTTCGATGATCTTCTTCTTCAGCCTTGAGTATCAATTTATAGATAAAATTAGGACTTCAATTTAGTCCTTGTTTAATTTTGAATTGTATCTTTATTCCTAGATTGGTCAACAATTACCTTATTCAAAAAAAAAAATTGAACAACAACCTTTTTGATAATATGTTCTTTAGCCAATTCTTTATTTTTGAATCCAATTTGAGCAGTTCTTCAAGATTGATTTTATTCGTATTTTGTTCAGATTGACATAGTTTGTATGTTGTAAATATGGAGTTTGTTAATTCTTTAGATTGATAATGTTCGTATTTTGTTAAGATTGAGTTTGTAAATTCTTAATATTGATATTGTTCGTATTTTGCTAAGATTGTTTTCACAAATTCGTCAGATGAAACTTAATTCCAGTTGCTTTCTTTGATCTGGGCGGGAACATAGTGTTGGACCGGTTCTTGAACTTTCTCAATATTTTGTCCTTTGTCAAAATTTGAATCATATCTTTGCAAATAATAAATGTATCTTCATGTGCGTGTTTCTTCTTGTAAATAATTTTGGATCATATCTTCTTGTAAATAATTTATATCTTCTTATAAGTACATCTTGACCAAATATTCTTGTAAATAACTCATATCTTCTTGTGATAAATGTCGTTAAATCTTCTTGTAAATAATTATACCTTCTTGTAGATAAATCTTGATCAAATCTTGTAAATAATTCATATCTTCTTGTGATAAAATTTGATCAAATCTTCTTGTAAATTATTCATATCTTCTTGTGATAAATCTTGATCAAATCTTGTAAATAATTCATATGTTATTGTTGATAAGATGTTGATCATATCTTCAAATCTTGACCATATCTTCTTTTAAACATGGTCAAATATTTTCTTCAATTATAAAGTTGAATCAAATCTTATTTTAGATTGTCTTCAAAAACACGAATCTTATTTCATACTATATGGAGTCAAATATATTGTTCTCATAAACTACATTTGTTAACATCAAAACTCTAAGTATAAACAAACTTCGTTCCAAAACTCTTTAACAAGAACGTCTAAAGCATAAAGTTGATCAAAGTTAAAGTACTCAGACTATTCAATACCAGCAAAATCTTCAATGGATCGAGTCGATTCTCAACAAGATTAGTGAAGTCAATTTGAAGTTCATTGAGAATATCAAGTTGATCCATATTATATGTCATGGTGGGGGAATGAGAAATGTTATCAAGGGTAGAACAAAAATTGGAACTTAAAGCCATTAGAGAATTCATGAGGGATTTAGAGAGGTTTCTAAGGTTTGAAAACGTAGCAAAAGTGTAGTAAATACGATACTAAAGTGAGTTACTTGAGTGTTGGTATTTCTGATAAAAAGCTTGAGTTTCTCAAAGAGAAAAACAATAACTACCATGAACGCGTTAACACACAAGAAATGACACGTGTTATAAAATCACAAGACTCGCACATTTTTCATGAAATTGTTCATATTTGAAATAAAATTAATTTTAAAGGCCTTGAGGCAAAGGAAAATTCAATTCATCGGAGATAGAGCATACATATTTAACCAATTAGTCTGTTTTACTAAAGGGCATAGGCAGAGGCATACAAGGATTTGAACATCACTCTTTTATAAACTTAACCAATTAGGAGGTTGTTTAACACACACTTCTTCATTTATATAATTATTTAGGAATTCACTTTTCACATCCATTTGATATAAACTTATTTTATTAAAAACTGCAAATGAAAGTAAAATCCAGATAGCTTCTAACTTTTCCATATAAGCAAAAGTTTCAGCGTGTTGTTGTACATTTTTCAAATACCTCTTGATATGAGATGCATGAGTGTTGTTGTACTTTTTTCAAATACCTCTTTGGTGTGAGAGAATTTTTTTCAACTATCAGGATGATCTACATCAGTTCTAGTTTGTCTATGAATTGAGGCAAAGTTGGTTTCTATGATTCTAACTCTCATTGAGAGGATGTTACACATCAAGTCATATTCAATACAAGTGTGTGAAAACACTTTGACTGATTTACGTCAATTCTAATAACTCTGTATTGAGAGGATTTTTCAATCTTGATTTTCTTTTGATGTGTTCTTAGGTTTTTTAAATTTCTTCTAAGCAAGTTTCCTTTTTTTTCATTATCTCTCACACACTCGATAAACTAAGCAAGTTCTTCTTAAATAGAGATAAAAAGTATCCATCGAGAATGTTACCATTTGATATCTTCAATCGTCATTTAAATCATATCAGTCTATAAGATGTATCCAAATATATCTTCATGTGATAGCGTTTGAACAAGTGTACTGAATCGTTGCAAGTAATAATTAAAACGGTAGTATTGAGTGTCGAACTCAAGGATTGTGTTTTACTATCGAATTATATTTAACTACTAAAATTGAAAAAAAAAAGTTCCCAAATTGATTGAAATAATATTTAAAATTACCAACAGTAGTAAAATTGATCCTTTATAATAAGAAAAATATCAGTGATGAGTTTCACTTCAAATCCAACCTTGGTGTCTAATTTGATCCTAGTTACTGAATTTCTTTATAGAATTATTACCAAATTCTCTTTATTATTCGTGTCCTAATGTATTAGTGAAAAAACCATTGTAAGTACAGAGGTACGCCTAAGAGGGGGGTGCATATAATATCTTTGGATTTAATGAAGATACAAATATTCTCATGTCTTTGAGGTATTGGTTGTATCATTTACCTTTACATTGAACATCTAATATGTTTGGATTTAACACTTTATTAATGAAGATATTTGAACTTCTTTTTGAACTTGTTGCCTTGATCATAATCGTTGGTCTTTGTCTTCATTAAAAACATGTATTTTACAAGTTCCAGTTTGTGTCTGTAGATTTTCTTGTTTTCAGTGATATGGTGATTGAATTTTCTGTTTTAAGATAGTAATTGATAATAAGTAAATGGCAGTAATTAAATGAACACAATAGAATTATCCTGGTTCCCCTTATGACCAAGGGTACATCCAGTCCTCTTGCACACCACAAGAGATTGATCCACTTATTGTCAGAAAATGTACAACTCCCACCCTGGGATGTCTGCTACAAACTTCTAACAATACTTTTAAGATAGCACACCACTATCTTAGATTAAGCTACTTTAAGAAAGTACTACTTTCTTTTACAAGTGATATAATATGATTTGGAATAAGGATATAAGAGAGGTATAATGATTTCAATCCAATAATACTTCAAGTACTTTGAGAACCTTTTTGAATAATATGAAAATGAAAAGCAAGAACTTTGTAAAAAATTAGAATTTTGTTCAAAGTTGTTCAAGGTTTGATTCAAGGATTGTGTGTTGTTTGATATGAAATTATGGTGTATTTATACTCCATAAACATCTCTTCAGATTTGTGGCCATTGATCCAAGAGGTTTGATGAACAAACACAATGATCTAGAACCATTTCCGATCAGAAAAATTGTATTGCTTCCAGTTGTATTCGAATACATGATGTATGTATTCAAATACACCTCTTTGTAACGTTCAGATTTATTCAAATTTTGCATCTTGAATTCGAATACATTCTTCATGTAGTCGAATACAGATTCATGATTTTTGCCACTAACTTGCTTTGTATTCGACTACAGCAGGTCGTAATTGAATACAGATGCAAAGGTTTAGCTACTGACTTGCTTTGTATTCGACTACAACAGGTCGTAGTCGAATACAGATGTGAAGCTTTTGCTTCTGACTTGCATATTTATTTGAATACACTATGATGTATTCGAATACACCTTTGTATTTTGTCAAAAATATTAGTTTTAAGACTTTGTTAATGTAATTTTGACTTTTGAAAATACTTTATATGCATGTGTAAAAATGAATGGTTCTCATGTATTTGAGGTATTGGTTGTATCATTTACCTTTACATTAAACATCTAATATGTTTGGATTTAAAGCTTTATCAATGAAGATATTTGAACTTCTTTTTGAGCTTGTTGCTTTGATCATATTTGTTGATCTTTGTCTTCATCAAAAACATGTATTTTACATTCTCTCCCTTTTTGATTATGACAAAATGTTGTTGTTTTGGAGAGATTGTATCATTCTAACATTGCTCCCCCGTAATGTATGCGTACTCCCCCTTTGATCTTGAATGTATGTGATCACATTGAAAACTTGTTTGAAGACCTACAAAGGTTTTTAAAGAAACAACAATACCAAATTTTCTCCCCCTTTTGACATGATCAAAAAGAAGGAAAAATATAGAAACATACAATTCCAAACATATAAACACGAGTAAAGGGAAAAGTTACACACCTTGTAAACAAAAGAGAATGACATAATGAAGGATGGAGCCATGTTCAATTAAGTACATCATAACGACAAAAATGGTAAGCGAGTTTGAATATTGTCAGCATTAATCGATACACAACCAAACTATAATAATTAAAATCCTAACATCGAAATATTACACAAACAAACAATAACAAATAAACTCCTAGCATTGAACTAGTCAAAATTCGTTGGAATGTGGAGATGATCAATCTTGTCAGATAAACTACTAATGTCCTGAGATAAGGCGTCAAGGTTACGAGCAATAGTAGTTTCGATGTTGTGGAAGCGAGTGTCAATAGAAGTTGTCAGATTTTGGAATTGGGTTTGCATGAAGGTTTGGAAAGAGTCAAGTTTGTTCATGATCATGTGATTGGAGATATAATCATCATTAGATGTTGTTTCCTCGTCGTCTTCATCATCTTGGGCAGCAGCATTTGAGGGGCCAACAGTGTCCTCTTGAGCGGCATCAGATGGTTGACCAATGTCACTTTTATGCACATATGATTGAAGCTGCTCATTCCAGACTATCCTCATGCTAGGAAGGACGCCCAAGTCCAGCAGGTTTTTCTTTGTGGGTGTATACATGACTTCGTCAAAGAAATCCATTCCAAAGTGTTCCAAAATCTGATAAACTTCTTTAGCATACGGTAACTCAGTAGCTTCTTTTGACCCAAACATTACAGATTTAACAAAGTATGCCCAGTTTAGTGGACATCCTTCATACATACAGTTCATGATCTGTAATTCAAACTCCAAAATTTGGGAGTAATTGCCAGCTTTCGGAACCAAAATGTAACTGAGAAAATAGTGCAGAAGGCGATAGTCAACGGTAAGATTCCCAACTCCATACCGTAGATGCGCATATTTTGAACCAGCTTGAGTCCTCTTCTGCTCCATAGTGTGTTTGTCATACCGACATAAGGCAACATAAGCATCATATTTAGACATACCAACCCATTCACACAAGTTGTTGGGACAAAAATTTTGACCTTCAAAGGGAGTGTTCAAGATTTCACCAATGGTTTTGGTGTTTAACCGAATGGTTTTGCCCTTGCCTCGAGACACTAGCACATTTCCATCTTGGGTTAGATTACAATAAAAGACCCTAACTAAATCAGGATAGATAGAACCTTTGTAACCAATAAATTCTTCAACATGTTGGGCTTTGAGAAACTTAGGAAATTGAAAGGCAGAGAAGGAATTCAAAGTACCATATTTTGGAATGATGAGTCTCTTGTCAGAGTATAGTGTGCGAAACTAGTCGATTTCTTCCGGTGTGTGTAGAAGCCGGGATAAATCTGTGATGTTTGGATTCTTTGTGCGCTTTCTTGAGGGACCCATTGTTGCATGCTTGGTTCTTGGTCCTCGTTTGTGTGCGTCCATGTTGAGAAAGGAAGTTTTGACAGTTTGGTGAAAATTGGGTTTGAGAGGAAATTTTTGGTAGATTTGAGAAATCTGATTTCGAATGAAAGAAAGGAGTAGAGATTGATCTTGTTTGCAAGGTGGGTGGATTGGTTAACTTGTGGGAAGGAAGATTGATGAGATTTTTGGAGGAGAGAATGATGGCTACGGCTGTGTATTCAAATACCAATTGTAAAACTAACCCTAAAATGTGAAACAGTTTTTATATTTAGGCAAAAACGCGAAGGTGTATTCGACTACAATCCTGTTGTATTCGAATACAGATTGTTCTCGGAACGTGTATTTGATTACATAGGGGTTGTATTCGAATACAAGAATTTCTGGAAAATTATGTGTTCGAATACAGTCGTTGTGTATTCGACTACAACTTTGGATTTTTGCTTAAAAACTAAGAACCAATTTACAGAAATTTCATCATGTAAAGCACATATTCATATATTAAGAACCAATAAACATCAAATAATTTAATTCTAACAACTTAAGAGGAAATTTTAGAGTTTAAAGAGAGATGACAAATTATACCTTGCAAGTTTAAAGAT
Organism: Cicer arietinum; assembly: GCF_000331145.2. NCBI lineage: Eukaryota > Viridiplantae > Streptophyta > Magnoliopsida > Fabales > Fabaceae > Cicer > Cicer arietinum. The sequence goes on from NC_021166.2 coordinate 22,590,349, forward strand.
CGTTTTCATGTAAAATGCCAAACTCTCTGCGTATTTTGTAAAATGAGTCTTTAGGTAAAGGTTTTGTGAAGATGTCAGCTAATTGATTGTGTGTATCCACAAACATTACTTCAACATTTCCTTTGAGCACATGATCTCGCAGAAAAGTGATGACGTATATCGATGTGTTTAGTTCGGGAGTGCATGATTGGATTCTTTGAAATATTGATTGCACTGGTGTTGTCACATCTTAGTGGAATGCATCCAAAGTCAAGTCCATAATCATATAATTGCTGTTTGAGCCAGAGAATCTATGCACAACAACTTCCTGCCGCTATGTATTCAGCTTCAGTAGTGCTAAGGGCAACACAAGCTTGCTTTTTACAGGACCACGATATTAATGCATTACCTAAGATATGGCAAGTGCCGCTTGTGCTTTTACGATCCGTTTTGCATCCTGTATAATCAGAATCAGAATATCCAACTAGATTGCATATGCTACCTTTTGGATACCATAGGCCTACATTGGTTGTTCCTTTCAAGTATTTCATAATTCTTTTTACTGCTACAAGATGCGATTCTTTAGGATCCGCCTAAAATCTTGCACACAAACAGACATTAAACATAATATTTGGCCGACTGGCCATTAGATATAATAAAGATCCAATCATACCTCAATATTTGGATATGTCTATTGAAATATTTTGCCTGATTTATGAAGATTCCATGCTCGAGTTGTTTGATGTGAAGGCCAAGAAAATAGTTTAATTTTCCCATTAGGGACATTTCAAATTCTCTTTGCATTATTAAAGAGAATTCTTCACATATGTCATTGTTTGTTGATCCGAATATTATATCATCAACGTAGATTTGGACCAATAATGTGTGACCATTATCTCTTTTAACAAATAATGTCTTATCGACTTTCCCTTTTTCAAATCCTCGTTCACATAGGAAGGTGCTTAATCTATCATATCAAGCTCTTGGAGCTTGTTTTAGACCATAGAGAGCCTTTTTTAATTTGAAAACATGTGAGGGATTTTTGGAGTCTTCAAAGTCAGGTGGTTGTTTGACATATACTTCTTCATTAATGTATCCATTGAGAAAGGCACTCTTCACATCCATTTGAAATAGTTCAAAGTTCATAGAGCATGCATAAGCAATTAGTAAACATATTGCTTCTAACCTTGCTACTGGAGCAAATGTTTCGTCAAAGTCAATTTCGTCTTCTTGATTGTATCCTTTAGCGTCCAATCTTGCTTTGTTGCGGACAACTATACCATTCTCATCAAGTTTATTTTTAAACACCCATTTTGTACCAATGATGTGTTTATTTCCAGGATTAGGAACAAGTTCCCATACTTTGCTTCTTTCGAATTGGTGGAGCTCTTCTTGCATGGCAAGTATCCATTGATCATCTTTAAGTGCTTTATCAATTTTGGAGGGTTCGATTTGAGAAACAAATGACATGTTCAAGCAAGCATCTTGTAGTTTTAGCCTTTTTGTGACTCCTTTGTGGATATCACCTATGATGTTATCAATTGGGTGATATCTATGGGTTCTCCATTCTTTAGGAAGATTATCATTTTGCTTTTCAATGTTGACTTCACTTTCTTGACTTGGTTGATCAATTTGATGTTCTTTGCTTGTATCATTGCTTTCAAAACCATCATCATCATAGGAAATAATATTGTCTTCTTTCATGGGGTTAGTTTCATAAAAAGTTACATGCATTGATTCTTCAACTAATAAAGTTCTTTTATTGAAGATTCTAAATGCTTTACTAGTTATTGAGTAACCGATAAAGATACCTTCATCGGCTTTTTCATCAAATTTTCCAAGGTTGTCTTTACCATTGTTTAGCACGAAACACTTACATCCAAAAATGTGGAAGTGGGAGATATTGGGTTTTCTTCCTTTGTAGAGTTCATACAGAGTTTTCTTAAGAATCAACCGAATGATTACTCGGTTGGAAACATAGCATGTTGTGTTTACATCATCAGCCCAAAAATATTTTTGTAGGCTTGAGTCGCTTAGCATAATCCTCGTGAGCTCTACCAAAGATTTGTTCTTTCTTTCAGCAACCCCATTTTGTTGTGGTGTTCTAGGTGCAGAAAAATAGTAGAAAATTTCATTTTCTTCACAAAATTCTTCAAAGAAGGTATTTTGAAATTCTCCTCCATGATCACTTCTAATTGATACAATTTTGGCTGATTGTTCATTTTGGACTAGCCTGGCATACTTCTTAAATGCTTTAAAAGCTTCATTTTTACTTGCCAAAAATAAGGTCCAAGTGAACCTTGAGTAGTCATCAACAATCACTAGTCCATATGAGTTTCCACCAAGACTTTTGGTTCTTGATGGACCAAACAAGTCCATATGTATTAATTGAAGTGGTCTTGAAGTTGAAATAACATTTTTAGATTTGAAAGAATTCTTTGTTTGCTTACCTTTTTGACAAGCGTCACACACTTTATCCTTTATAAATTTCATTTTTGGTAAGCCTACAACAAGATCATGTTTGACCAATTGTTTAAATGATCCATGTGAATATGTGCAATTCTCTTATGCCACAACCATGCATCATTATTGTTGCTTACCAAAAGACATTTCATTTTTAAGGATAAATCATCAAGATTAAGTATAAAGATGTTTTTTAAACGCTTACAGATAAATGGAATTTCATTTGTAGCTTCATTTTGGATGATACATTCATCTTTGTTGAAGGCTATCTTGTATCATATATTGCAAAGCTGACTAATGCTTATGAGATTGTGTTTTAGACCTTCAACATATAATACATCTTCAATCGAGGGGGATAGGGATGTGCCGACTTTTCCAATGCCTAAAATTTTTCCTTTGTTGTTGTCTCCATAGACCACATATCCCTTTGATTCAAGAGTCAAGGCTGAAAATTTTGTTATATCACCCGTCATATGTTTAGAGCATCCACTATCTAAGTACCACATATTTGAGGTACTTTGCATGCATACATGCAACATTAAAATCATATTTTATTAGGTACCTAATGTGCTTTGGGTCCTTGATGGTTAGTACCTTTCTTTACCCACACGTAATGCCCTTTTGGAACACTAATGTTTCTAACGTGACAAACATTAGGTGTGTGACCCTTGAGACCACAATAAGAACAAGTAGGAGTAAATCTATTTTTAATAGCATGTGCATGAGATTTACTTTGAATAATTTTCTCTTTATAATGATGATCCTTTTCCATAATTATAATCTTTTCTTGATTGGATTGATTACATGCTTTAACAACTTGGTTTATCAAATTTTGAGTATCCAAGACCACTTTTGTCGTTTGAGTATCTTTGCATGTTTAAAACATTTTCCAATCCTATTTGTCCCTTTTCATATCGTTCAATTACTCTATTCAATTGAACAATCTTGAAGGAGAGGGAATCAAATTTATTGCATCTAAGATTCTGTTTTAGTTTTTTAAAATTCTTTTCCATAATGTCAACTTTTTCCTAAAGACTTGAGATTTGTCTCTTTTGTGTTGACACTAGTTTGAACAGATTTTTACATTCAATAAGTAGTTCCTTAATAGCGTTTTGAGCATCATTATATTCTATAATCAATTCACTATTAGTTTTATCATGATGAGGGGAGTTTGTGTTACTAACCTCTTCTTCGTCATCTGATTGATGTGATGCCATCAATGCAACATTAGCGCATTCTTCACTTTTTGTTTCTGTAGATGAACTCATTTCATTGTCTTCCTAAGCTATGTATGTCTTCTTGAAGTCTTACCTTTTGATGGCATTTTTCTTAATAAGGTTTGGATAATCTGCCTTGATATGTCCTTGCTTCCCGCATTCAAAGCAAGTAAAGTTTTGATTTGAAATAGAGCTATCTTTCTTTTTGAAACTTTTCTTTTTGAAAGTTCTGTCATTTTTAAGAAACTTACCAAATTTCTTAACAAGGAACGTAATATTTTCATCTTCATTTGAATTTTCGTCTTTTATTTGTTCTCTTGATTCGGTCTTTAGAGCAATGTTTTTGGTCTTCTTTTCTTGACTTTCATTTTGTTCTAACATTCCAAGTTCGATTTCGTGTTCTTGGAGTTTTCCAAATATTGCAGAAAGAGACATTTTGGATAGACTTTTCTTTTCAGAGATTGATGTTACCTTTGGTTGCCAAGCCCTCGTTAATGATCTTAATACTTTTAGATTTAGTTCATCATTGGTGAAGGTCTTTCCAAGAGCCGACAAATGGTTGGTTAAGTGGGAGAACCTTTTCTGTAAGTCTAAGATAGATTCTTTGGGCAGCATTCAAAATAATTTGTATTCTTGAGATAGTGTATTTAGTGTAGATCATTTCACTTCAATGGTGCCTTCATGAGTTACTTCCAGCGTATCCCATATTTCTTTGGCTGTATTACAGTGGGATATACGGAAAAATTCATCTATTCCTAATGCTGATTGTAGCATATTTTTAGCCTTCTTATCGAACAACACTTTTCTTTTATCATCATCAATCCAAGAATTTTTATCTTTATTTCTTCTTTGTTGTTGATGACTGTTGTTGGAATGTGAGGACCATTTTCAACTGCATCCCATATGTCGTCTCCTTGTGCTTCAAGATAATCTTGCATACGTATCTTCCAAAAGTCATAGTGTTCTCCAATGAAGCATGGTGGTTTGTTACTACTGTCACCGCCTCTAAAAACAGGTTGTGCGGAAGCCATGAGTAATGATCAAGGAGTAAGTTACCTGAACCTGCTCTGATACCAATTGTAAGTACAGAGGTACGCCTAAGAGGGGGGGTAAATGACAGTAATTAAATGAACACAATAGAATTATTCGGGTTCCCTTTATGACCAAGGGTACATCCAGTCCTCTTGCACACTACAAGAGATTAATCCACTTATTGTCAAAAAAATGTACAACACCCACCTTGGGACTTCTGCTACAAACTTCTAACAATACTTTTAAGATAGCACACCACTATCTTAGATTAAGCTACTTTAAGAAAGTACTACTTTCTTTTACAAGTGATATAATATGATTTGGAATAAGGATATAAGAGAGGTATAATGATTTCAATCCAATAATACCTCAAGTACTTTGAAAACCTTTTTGAATGATATGAAAATGAAATGCAAGTACTTTGTAAAAAACTTAGAATTTTGTTCAAAGTTGTTCAAGGTTTGATTCAAGGATTGTGTGTTGTTTGATATGAAATTATGGTGTATTTATACTCCATAAACATCTCTTTAGATTCGTGGCCATTGATCCAAGAGGTTTGATGAACAAATACAATGATCTAGAACCATTTCAGATTTGAAAAATTGTATTGCTTCCAATTGTATTCGAATACAGGATGTATGTATTCGAATACACCTCTTTGTAACGTTCAGATTTTTTCAAATTTTACACCTTGTATTTGAATACATCCTTCATGTAGTCAAATACAAATTCATGATGTTTGCCACTGACTTGCTTTGTATTCGACTACAGCAGGTTGTAGTCGAATACATATGCAAATGTTTACCTACTGACTTGCTTTCTATTCGACTACAGCAGGTCGTAGTCAAATACAGATGTGAAGCTTTTGCTTTTGACTGGCATCCGTATTCGAATACACTATGCTGTATTTGAATACACCTTTGTATTTTGTCAAAAATATTAGTTTTAGGACTTTGTTAATGTAATTTTAACTTTTGAAAATACTTTATATACATGTGTAAATATGAATGGTTCTCATGTATTTGAGATATTGGTTGTATCATTTACCTTTACATTAAACATCTAATATGTTTCGATTTAAAGCTTTATCAATGAAGATATTTGAACTTCTTTTTTAGCTTGTTGCTTTGATCATATTTGTTGATCTTTATCTTCATCAAAAACATGTATTTTACAACCTTTAATTCCAAAGTAACCCTTAATTCCTTAGTGGATTTAAGATTATAATTAAGTCTTACCATACAGGAATTCTCTTGTTAAACTATTGTCTTTGCAACTAATTTAAATGGTTTCTCGACCTGCATCTATCCCTACACTACAAATTCACAAATTTCTCATCTCAAAAATTCGTAAAGTCCACTTCTGTTTCAAAATACAAATCGTAGAACAATTTAATGTTGATCAAGCAATAAAAAGCATTAAGCACAGAGATGAAAAAAATAATTCAATAAACTCATTCATATAACTAGAAATTAGATCATATAAATAAGGATTTCATCTTGTTAAAGTCATTCCTAAAAAGTACGGTTTAGTTACTCATGACAGAGATAGAAAAGATAGGGATTAAAGAAGAATTACAAGAAGTATTCATGAATGATTCTTGATAAAACTACTTCATCGGTGTTAGAAACGACAATATTTGAGTTTCTCTGTTATGGCACAAGTCACCCAACTTTCCAATAGTAAAAAAAGATACCTAAAAAATGAGAACATGTTTTAATGTGTTATGTTGCGTGTTGCGCGCCTCAAGCGCGCATGGACAACATCTTATGTCTGGACAACATCTTGTGGAAATGCGCCTCAGACGTGCTTCAAGTGCACAACATCTTAGGTCTGGCGTTTAGTGCACTTTTTCATTTTTTGAGTCCGAATTTGGTTATGGTGTCTTCATGAAGGTTGTAGCTATGGACCTTAGCTTTCATTTTCACTTTGTTTGACTCCAATTGGACATCTACAACACCAAATAGAACCGAAATACTCCACATAGGTCATCTTGATTTCTCACCAAAATTCAGCATTGCACTAAAACAAATAAATAACGCAAAACTACGAAAAATCTCTACTTAATCAAGGAAATAAGAACATAAACATTTCTTTAAATCCAAGAACTAAAATCAACAAAATATAGAGAATAACTCCTTAAATTAACTAACGATTAAAGATAAATAAGACTAAAAACAATGAAAAATATGCATATGATGAAGAGTCATCACCATGATTGATTATGCGTATCTTCAATTTAAGAGGGAAAATCTCAAAGGATGTTACTAATAGAGCATGTCACATATACTTTCAAATAGTTTAACAAATTCAAGATGCTGACCAGAGGATAAACAAATTTGTCTTCTTTATAGCGTTGACTATTTAGATCGTTGACTTTCCAAAATGTTGATTTTCATCTTAGTCAAACGAGACAATGCTTGTCACAATTATCACAAACAATCGATCATTTTGCTTGACACACTTATTGGAGGCAGAAAATTATTTTTCTTGACACACTTATCAAAGACAAACAATCATTTTTCTTGTATTAATGAATTCAATGAAGGCGCGTTTGAGAACGTGTTCATCAGAGTCAAACACAAATTTAGCAGCTTCTTCAAAGTCACTGAGAGCTTTGTTTAGTAGACTCTTTTTTCTTGGTTCATCAGAGGATCAAGCTATTAGCAGAACATAGAGTTGTTAAGTTTTGACTTGAACTACATATCGCAATACTTCTTATTGATGTATTACGACTTATTTTAATATTAAACAAAATTACTTGTTTATAACGTAATGACATTCTTTTATTTAGAAACACTTAATAGTTATCTTTAACTTACTTGTAATTTATGCTACCTTAAAATAGATAGTCGTTAATATAAATTTTTGCCTTCTAACTTAATCTACAAACTTAGCAAATATTGTTAAGGAATAATTGTTCTTTAATTGTTTGTTTTGTTATCATCAAAACATCAACTAGAAGATATTAGCTAAAACCACTTTTGCACCACCACTTTTTGTCACCAAACTTGACATGGAATGATTCGTAAACAATCAATGTTTCTTTATTATATTCTTTATATGTTTTAGACCTTTTAGAGTATCCCAAAAAGGTACACTTTTGAGGTCGAGAATCAAACTTGCCAAGATTCTCTTTTGGTGTACAAAATATAACATATACAATTAAATTGATTAAAATATGAAATGTTGAGTTTTTTTTTTCTTTCCACTGTTCATAAGTTGTCTTATTGAGAAAATGTTTTATATAGATTCTATTCTAAAATATAACATGCAGTGTTCACTGCCTCTGTCCAAAAGTGTTTGGAAACATTTATTTTGTGAATCATGACGTGTTCCATTTCCTAAAGAGATTTATTTTTCCTTTCTACAACACCATTTTGATGGGGTGTTCTAAGAGAAGAAAAATTGGGTAGAATTTCATTCTCTTCTTAGTAGTTTTTATAAGGTTTATTTTCAAATGGACTAGCATGATCACTACGAATTGTTGTAATACATAAACCTTTTTCATTTTTCACTTGTTTGCATAATATAGTTAAAACTTTATGTGACTCATCCTTATGTTTTAGGAACTTAACTCATGTCTTCCTAGAATAGTCATCAACAATAACGAGTCCATAGTTTTTACCACTTATGTAGGAAGTCCTTACTGGACCAAATAAATCAAGGTGTAAAAGTTCGAGTGGGTTAGAACTGGAAACAACATTCTTTGAAGCAAATGGTGATTGTGTCTGTTTCCCATTCAGACATACCTCACAAACAACATCTGATTCATATCTTAGATATGGAACACCTTTGATTGGGTTAGGTCTTATCAACTTTAAGACTAATCTCAAGTTAGCATGTCCCAATCTTTTGTGCCAAATCAGTTATTCTTCATTCACTAACATGAGATACTTTACTTCTAGTTTTTCAAAATCTGATAAACATAGTTTGTTAATATTATTTTTCCTATGCCCAGTAAATAGTATATATCCATTTTGTTTTACTAATTTCCATACATGACTTTTGATTGAAGACTAGATAATAATCGTTGTCACTTACTTGACTTGTGCTTAGTAGGTTATATAATAGTCCTTTTACAAATAAAACATTTTTAATAGAGGGAAGAGAACCATTACCTATTAGGCCACACCTTACGACGTTACCCTTCTGATTTTCTCCAAATCCTACAAATCCCCATTTCTTGAGGGGTAAGCTTTTGGAACATATACTTTTCTCCTATCATGTGTCGTGAGCATTGATAAAACTACAAGTGCCAATATTATTGCATAGTAAAAATTATCGGTCCCACAAGGACTTTGTTATGAGTATCAATATTTCTATACTACGATGATTAGCTAAAACTGTGATTGCTGATAGTGATTTATTATTAAAATTCACAATAAAAATAAAGCCTTGAGATATTAGTTTTTACAATGATGGATACAATAAAACTAATCTTCTCTAAATCATAGGTATTAAACTCTTAAAAATCAAATAAAAAATTATAACTTACGCCTTCTTTGAAAAATCAAAAGTGTATTTTAAACTAAAAACCAACTTATTTTCATGATTGTGGTATTAGTAAAATTCTTTAAGAGAAACTATCTTTCATGATTTCAAAAGAACCAAAATATATATTTATGATTTAATTCTCTTGTCCAATCTGGTGGGTCATATATCAAATTCACTCTTCAGTATATTATTTTATATCCATGTACAAACGTGACTCTTACTAAGATTGGATTAAAAAATCAATACCCATGTCATAAGAAATACAAATCGTTAGAGATCTATAATTGGAAATCCTACAATCTAAAGAAAAGAAAGGTCTACTCTCACATGATCGTAGTAGAATCAAAGCTTAAATATAAAAACATTAGAAAGATAAAATGACATATTGAAATAATAGAAAATTAAATATTATTGAAACTAAAAAAATGTTAAGAGAACAAGAACAAAAAAAAAAAAAACAAGAGTAACAAAAGAGTTTTTGAGTAAGAATGTGTCTCAAATTTAGTATTTTTGCCCCTATTTATAGCCTTGGGTGCCATCATGGATTTAAATTACAATAAACCATCAAAACTTCAATGAAGAAAAACGATATAGTAGCAAAAGTTGAGCCGATTACAATCCTAATGGCCTTTATGGCCACACAGTAATCCTTGTTGCCTTGGTGAGACAAATTATCACTTCTTTCTCGTCCATCTATTACAACTGTAATGCCCATTACGGTCATGTCGTAATTTAATAGTGTTTCAACAAGTGTAATGAATCGTTACAATTAATAATAAAATGGTAAGACCGAGTGTCAAACTCTAGGATTGTGTTATACTATTGAGATAAAATTAAATACAAAACTGAACAAAATATTTCTCAATTTATTGAATAATTTTGAAACTAACAAGAGTAATAAATAATAAATAAATAAATAATAATAATAATAATAATAATAATAATAATAATAACAATAACATTAACAATAACAATAACAATAACAATAACAATAACAATAACAATAACAATAACAATAACAATAACAATAACAATAACAATAACAATAACAATAACAATAACAATAATGATAATAATAGTAAAATTGGTGGGTTCCACTTGAGGAGTGAGCCCACCCAACAAATCTCCCCCTCACGACTCAAGTGGGAAGGTACTGCTCAACCATGCTAGTTTTCTTTCTACATCATATCATCTTCGACACAGGCAAAGTCTTTGTCATCATATCTGAACCATTATCATCAATATGAATTTTCTCAATTAAAAATGACTTCATTTACAGTGCATCTCGTATCCAATGATACCGCACTTCAATATGCTTCGACTTTGCATGAAAAGTCGGATTCTTGCTAAGTTGGATCGCACTCTGACTGTCACAGAATAACACAAACTTGTCTTGCTTGAGGCCTAACTCATGTAGGAATTTCTTCATCCACAAGAGTTCTTTGGAAGCTTCAGTTGCTGCAATGTACTCAGCTTCAGTAGTGGACAAAGCAACACACTTTTGTAGTCTTGATTGTCAAGACACAGCTCCCCCTGCAAAAGTCATCATATAACCAAAAGTAGATTTTCTAGAATCAAGATCATTTGCCATATCTGCATCTGTGTAGCCATCCAACACAAGTTCATCACCTCCATACAGTGGCGGAGCTTGACCGAAAACCTTGGGGTGGCCGACATAAAAATATAATATATAAATTAAATATATAAATAATATTATATAACAAAATTAAGTTGTAATAAACACAAAGTGAAGTATCAACTAATTTAACTACATGACTTAAGAATACCTTAAAGTAATGCTCTACGCTCTTTAATTAACTTGAAATCATCAATAATAGACTCAGAACTGATACTTGCAGCAATTTCCCTTTCAATATAAATCATCATGCTATCTGCCAAAAAGTCAGCTTCCATCTTGTTTCTTAACTTTGATTTAATAATTTTCATTGCTGAAAAAGATCTTGTGGCAGTAGAAACCGGAAGAATCATGATAAGACGAAGTATTCTATCAATCAAGTAGAAATTTTGCGTCTTTTCAGTTGCAACCAAACATGAGCACAATTCTTGGATAGTTGATAAATTATTCAAATTTAAATCTTGACGAGCATCAACCAAGAAATGTTGGAGTTGAAATTTCAAATTAATTTTCTCTTGCATGTTGAAATCCACGTGGTAATATTTTTCAACTAGAGTGCAAATTTTTTCAATGTTAAAAGCTTTATAATTATCCTTAGGAGTCAAAGCACAACTTAGAGTTAACAAATCCATTGATTGCTCACTAAATCTGTTATTCAACTCTTGTAATTGTTGATCAATGGCAGTAAAAAAAACTCAAGCACTTCATATAGACATAAAATCAAACACCTTATATGCGACAAAAAAACTCAAACACTTCATATAGACATAAAATCAAACACCTTATGTGCGACAAAAAAACTCAAACACTTAACATTGACATAAAATCAAAGACCTTATGTGCAACACAAAAACTCAAAAAAATCAAGACTAACGTCTAATTGAAACTCCAAATCAAAATTCCAAACTTCAAATCAAAGATTCAAACTCAACACTAACAATGTAAGCTTTAAATTTCATGCTAACATAAATAAAACCTAACAAAAATCAGCAATAACAAAATAGAAATTTGAACCTTTTGAGAGTTGCAGCGAACAAAGCAGCCAGGCAGAGGCGATTGTTGTGAATCCGATTATGGAAGAGGGAGAGAGGAAGGCTGTTGTAAGTTGTAAGCAAGAGGGAGAGAATCAAAGAAGAGAACAGAGAAGGAGAGAGGCTGGATGGAAGAGATAAGAAGAAAGATAAAACTGAATTAGGTTTAGGTATTCTTGTAATTCTTTGGTTTTAATATGGGCATTTTAGTCATTTTACCTACAATTTTTTTTTCCTTGGGGGGGGGGCGGGCCCCCCCCCCCCCCCCCCCCCCCCCTTGTCCTTGAGAAGCTCCGCCCCTACCTCCATAGCATAAACACACTTTGGAAGTACCTCTGAGGTATCTGAGAATCCACTCCACTGCTTGCCAATGATCTAAACCAGGATTAGAGAGAAATCGACTAACAACTCCAACTGCATGAGCAATATATGGCCTTGTGCATACCATAACATACATCAAACTACCAATTGCGGATGCATAAGGGACCTTCTTCATCTCTTCTTTGTCTTTCTCACTTGTAGGACAATTATCATAATTCAATTTAAAATGAGTAGCAACTGGAGTACTAACAGGTTTGCAATTGCTCATGTTAAACCTCTCTAACACCTTCTCAATATAATTTTGTTGAGACAACCACAATTTATTATTCTTCATGTCACGAGTAATTCTCATACCTAGAATTTGCTTTGCAAGACCTAAGTCTTTCATTGCAAAAGACTTGTTCAAATCTTTCTTTAAAGATTGAATCTTCTTCGTGTCATGACCAACAATCAACATGTCATCCACATATAATAAGAGAATAATATAATCACCATCAGAGAATTTCTTGATAAACACACAATTGTCAGAAGTAGTTTTACCATACCCATGTTTCTCCATGAAAGAATCAAATTTCTTGTACCATTGTCGAGGTGCTTGCTTGAGCCCATACAAGCTTTTCTTCAATTTACACACAAG
>NC_021166.2:22603313-22651596 GCF_000331145.2 Cicer arietinum
TTTTCTCTGATTAAAACCTTTCACAACCAATCTTGCTTTGTATCTTGGTTGAGAACTATTCTCTTCTACCTTTATCTTGTATATCCATTTGTTCTTGAGTGCTTTTCTACCATTAGGCAACTTTACCAAATCAAATGTGTGATTCTCATGCAAGGAATTCATCTCTTCTTGCATGGCCTTTAACCATTTTTCTTTATCAACATTTGTAATAGCTTCTTGATAATACTCTGGCTCTCCACTATCAGTGATCATCACGTACTCATGTGGAGGATATCTTTGAGAAGGTTGATGTTCTCTAGTAGATCTTCTCAACTCAAACTCGACTAGTGGCTCAATTGGAACTTGCTCATCATGGTGAGGCACATGATCATCAGTTACATTCTCATCATCTACCTGTATATCTCCCCCATCAACAAAGGTTTCTGCAGGGGACTTAGGCGCAACATTTTCAATGTAACTTCTGGAATTTGGTTTCTGTTTTTCAGTTTTATCAAAATCTTCAATAGTCTGGTCTTCAAGAAATATCACATCTCTACTTCTGATAATTTTCTTGTCAACCGGATCCCACAATCTATAACCAAATTCTTCATCACCAAAACCGACGAATATACACTGTTTGGATTTACTATCAAGCTTGGACCTATCATCTCTTGCAACGTGAACAAAACATCTGCAACCAAAAACTCTCAAACGACAGTAAGAGACATCTGTCCCTGTCCACACTCTATTTGGAACATCACCATCAAGTGGAATAGAAGGAGAAAGATTGATCAAATCCACTGCAGTTTTCATTGCTTCACCCCAAAAGGATTTCGATAATTTTGCATGAGAGAGCATACATCTGATTCTGTCATTAATCATACGATTCATTCTCTCTGCAACACCATTATGTTGAGGTGTCTTTGGAACTGTTTTCTCAAACCTGATTCCATGTTCTCTACAATACTCTTCAAATGGACCTCTGTATTCGCCACCGTTATCTGATCGAACACATTTCAATTTCCTTCCCTTTTCTCTTTCAACACTTGCATGAAAGTGCTTGAAGACTCCAAATACCTGGTCTTTGGATTTCAAAGGAAATGCCTACACTTTTCTAGAGTGGTCGTCAATAAAAGTAACAAAATATGATACACCACCAAGAGATTTACTATCCATCATACAAACAACAATATGAACTAAATCAAGAATATTTTGCCTCTTATGATGACCAATATTATGAAAACAAACTATATGTTGTTTTCCAGCAAAACAATGAGTGCAAGTTTTCAGAGACGTACCTTTCACAGGAAGAAAGTTTTTCTTCACAAGTATGTTGAGTCATTTCTCACTCAAGTGACCGAGGCGCATATGCTATAAATCAGAAGATGCATCTTCAATTGCGTTCACTTCTTCCTTGCATAACTTCGTAGGCATCCTATAGAGAGAAGTGGAACTTCGCTCCTTTGCAACCACTAGGGACCCTTTGGTGATTTTACATATATCACCACCACCAAAGTAAGTGTGATAACCCTCAATATCCAAGGCTTTCACCGAAATCAAATTGAGACGAATATTAGGTACATGTCTAACATTCTTCAATTGAAGCTTGCAACCAATCCCAGATTCAACCCAAACATCTCCCATACCAATAATTTTACATACTCTTTCATCTCCCATTTTTACCATGCCAAAATCACCAGCACTATAAGATGAGAAGAAATCACGCCTAGGAGTAACATGATATGAGGCACCCGAATCAATAATCCAAGTTGAATCTTGACATGCAAGGTTTATGGAATTATCATCACAAACAATGTAGACATTATTAACAGATGCAACTGTTGTTGTATCTTTATCATTTTTCTTCTCTTTGTCTTCATCTATTTCCCTTGATTGATCTCTCTTAAGGAACCTGCAATTTCTTTTTATGTGACCTGCTTTGCCGTAATGATAGCATATCACTTCTTTTCTAGTCCTCGACTTGCTTTTTGACTTGCTACGACTTTCAGAGTTGTCGCCTCTATGGAAGTTTCTAGATTGACTTCTCCCCCGTGACTCTGTAACTAGTGCTTCTGACTTTGAGGAAGAACCAATCAAACCACGTTCCTTTCTTCGAGCTTCTTCATTCAACATGCTCTCTTTAACTGTTGACATTTTCAACTTTCCACTTGGAGCTGAATTGGTCAACGTCACAACAAGGATTTCCCAATTATCAGGCAAGGAACTCAATAATAACAATGCTTGCAACTCATCATCTAATTTAATTTCTGCAGTTGTCAACTGATTCACTGTATTCTGAAAAATACTCATATGCTCTGCCATTGAATCCTCATCTTTGTATTTCATATTCACCAGCTTCCGAATCAAGAATGCTTTATTTTGCACATTCTTTCGTTCATACAACTCTTTTAATTTTTCCCAAATCTTGTTAGCATCTATTTCAGTTTCAACATGTGGATACACACTAAGATCCAACAACTGCCTGATCAACGCCACTGCCTTTCTATTCATCTTCTTCCAGTCAGCGTCAAATTTATTTGCGGGTTTAGCAATGTCACCCTCAATAGGATCATACAAATCTTTACTGTATAACATGTCTTCCATGAGAGTCTTCCAAAGTGTATAATTAGAAGAGTTGAGTTTAATCATATTGGGGACTTTATTTTCCTCCTCCATTTAAATGCACAAATCAAATAACCGAGCTCTAGATACCACTTTGTTGGGAAAAACCAGAGATAATTAGCGATAACTATCTCAATAGTGCGGAATATTTTTTCCCCCACCTGTGCAGATAAATGGCCAAACAGAAAATACAATTCTAGAGAGCAAAAATAATTGGCAGAAAATTAAATATGAGACAAACGCAATTTTTAACGTGGAAAACTTCCCTCAAATTGAGAGAATAAAAATCACGGGACCTAGTCCAGTAAAACTTCCACTATAATAATTAATGGGTACACAAAGAGTCTTCCTAATAACAATAGGGAATATCAATCAACAATAACAACCCTATAACAACCTTATAACAATCTTCCACTAAAGTGGGTATGCCAAAGTAATTCTCAAAGAAGATAAAACTACTCAAATTATATATTAAAGTAACAAACTCAGTGGTAGGAATAACATACTAATTTTGTAGATCAAACGGAGCAAGTTTGATACACACCTGTTACCACCACCGGAATCAAACCCTTATTTTTCTTCTCTGGCAACCGTTCTTCTTCCGTTGTTTTTCTGTGTATTCTTAGGGATTTATAAATCCCTTTTATTACCTTCAAGTGAACCAAGCCCATTAAAATCTTTTTTTTTCCTTTTTCTTTTTATTTCAATAATAATAATAATAGTAAAATTGGTGGGTTCCACTTGAGGAGTGAGCCCACCCAACACTTCTGAATATTACAATATGAGAAATTCTATATTGCAATATACTTTAACATCGACAACCATAATAAGCTCAAATTTAGGTCCATCAATTCTCATTTACTCAAATCTGGATCAATCAATTCTCATGCATGTCAAAAAGTTTTATCATATGAATACAAAATTTATATAATAGTTGATTTTAGGATCATCGCCACCTAGAAGCTCACATTTTGGTATATCAATTCTCTTGTGGTAATATGAGTTTTACGATATAACTACAAAATTCATATTGCATATATTTTAGAGTCATAAACTACAAGTTCACATTTGAATCCATCGATTCTCATGTATAAACATTACAGTCTCATGTATAAACATTACAATCTTTTATTATAAATAAAAAAATTCGACTCAAAGCTCTATTTGAAATTCTCGTGTCATCATTTGAATTTTACAATATAAATACAATAACAGATTATAGGATCATCAACAATAAGCTCAAATTTAAGTTCATCAATTTGCATATAAATCATCCCAATTTCACAATATCAAAACAAAGTTTATATTAAATAGATGTTAGGGTCATCAACAAGAAAGTTGCATCTAGATTTATCCATTCTCATGTAGTTTTATAATAAGAATACAAAATCAACTTCAAGCTCAATTTGAATCCATTTTTCATGTATGTCATCATTCCAGTTTTACTGTATGGATACTCATACCAATTTACATTGGATCATCAACCATAAGTTCACATGTGGGTCCATCAATTCTCACGAGTATTACAATATAAATATAAAATTCACATTAAAATTTATTTTTGGATCATCAAAACCTAGTGCATTCATTCTACCAAAGCCATCCAATTACTGTTACAATTGTACTGGCTATTGGTTTACAGTAGTCAAATGATATGCCTTCAAAAAAACAACCAAAAATATTAGCACCATTTATTTATCCTTAAATTTTCTCCTTAACTCTCCAAAACCAAATTACCATGCCGACAACAACGAAAATGCAGCATCCCATTACCACCCTACGACTTTAGAGTCATAATTGAAAAGCTCACATTTTGATCTATCAAACTTCAGGTGTACCATTCGAGTTTTCCAATATTAATATAATTTTTGTAATGCAATTAATTTTTGGGTCATCAACTTCAAGCTTGTTCACCAATTCACATGTAGATCATGAGTTTTACAATATGAATACAAATTTACTTATGGGTATTCAACCATAAGCTCCCTTTCAAATTGCAATTCGCTTGTATACCATTCAAATTTCACAATATGAATACAAAAATCATATTAAAATTGATTTTATGATTATCATCTAGAAGCTCACATTGTCAATCAATTCTCATGTATACCATATGAACTTTCCAATATGAATACAAAATTCATATTGCAATTTTTTTTTATGACCATCACATTTGGGTCCACCAACTCTTGTCTTATTTATGTCATCATTGGAGTTTTACAATATCAATGCGAAGTTCATATAGCAGTTCACCTTAGGGGCTTCAACCATAATCTCACATTTATGTCCATCAATTATATGTATATCATTTGAGTTTCATAATATAAATGTATAAAACCTCAAAAGTCATCAACTGATAACTCACATTTGAATCAATCAATTCTCATGTATATCATTGAATTTCATAATATGAATATGAAATTTATATTGAAATTGATTTAAGGGTCATCATCTAGAAAGTGCAATTCTCTTGTATACCATATGAGTATTACAATATGAATACAAAATTCATATAGCAATTTATTTTAGGCACATCAACTTAAAACTCACATTTGGGTTCATCAATGCTCATATGTATCATCATACGAGTTTTACAATATGAATAAGAATTTCATGTAGTAATTTACTTTAGGGTCATCAACTATAAATTCACATTTGGTTCCATCAATTCTCAGCTCACATTTGGGTCACTTTGCATGTAGACCACCCGAATTTCACAATATGAATATGAAATTCATATTGAAATTGATTTTGAGGTCATCATCTAGCACATGCAATTTTCTTATATACCATCTAAGTTTTACAATATGAATACAAAATTCATATGGCAATTAATTTTTGAGACATCAAGTTACTCACATTTGGTTCCATCAATTCTTATGCCAATCATCCGAGTTTTCACAATATAAATATAAAATTCATATTAGGATCACCAACTAATAGCTCACATTAGGTCACTTCGCATGTATACCATCCAAATTTCACTATGAATATGAAGTTGATTTAAGGGTCGTCATCTAGAAGGTGCAATTATCTTGCATACAATCTGAGTTTTACAATATGAATATAAAATTCATATTGCAGTTTATTTTTTAGGGACATCAACTTCAAGAATGCATTGGGCTCTATCAATTCTCATATATATCATCATTCGAGTTTTTACAATATGAATAAGAATTTCATGATGTAATTTAATTTAGGGCCATCAACTATAAGCTCAAATTTGATTTCATCAATTCTCATGTACATCATATGTGTTTCACAATATAAATATAAAATTTATATTAGGGTCAACAACTCAACTCACATTTGGGTCATTTTGCATGTATACCACCAAATTTCACAATATGAATATGAATTTCATATTGAAATTAATTTATGGGTCATCATCTAGAAGGGACAATTCACTTGTATACCATCCAAGTTTTACGATATGAATAGAAAATTCAAATTGCAATTTATTTTAGGGATCAAGCTTGCATTCGAGTCCGTCAATTCTTATGTATATCCTCAGAGATTTACCGTATGAATAAAAACTTTCATAATGCAATCTACTTCATGGTCATCAACCATAAACTCACATTTTGGTCCGTCAATTCTCATACACATTCATTGAGTTTCACAATATAAATACAAGATTTATATTGCAATAGATTATAGGGACATTAAATCAAAGCTCACATTTGGGTCTGGCAATTCTCATGTATCACATTAGTATATGATGTTTATCATTTCCTCCCAATTTCATGATATGGGCAAAAAATCATATCATCAAAATTTGAATCATGGGATCATTAGTGTCTCCTAGTTTTATGACATGGGCAAAAAATCATGTCATCAAAATTAGAATAATAGGATCATTACTTTCCCCTGGTTTTATGATACGGGCAAAAAATTGTAGTGATGGCATTATAGACCTTCAAACCTTACTTTTATATTAGAAATTAAAACTCATGACAAACCTTCATTTATTAGCATCATAATTTCTTAGGCATACCTTCCAATTTACAATATGAATTAAGAATTATATAAAGCTAAGCACCAAAGAAAGTGTTCATATAACATGTCCCAATTTGAGCAAAGAATTAATTGGTTTTCAAATTCATTGAGATTGAAACTTTGTGCAACCAATTTCATATGGTGAAAACATAATTCATATATATGTTTCTTTTGTGCCCAAACAATCAAGATTATAAATTCTTATTCTTAATATTGTAAAAAAAATAACAAGTTAATGTACTAACGAAATAACTGTGTCAAAAGATTCAAGCCAAACGGGGTTTTGGACACTGTGCAATGAAAGACAGATTTAACGAAAACCTGAAGAAATCGAGGTCGAATCAAGAAGCCAAAAAAATTCCAGCAACACTTTTCGACATATTAGGGTTAGAATCCGAAACCTCCGAATTAGGGCTCTGATATGTCGGCGTTTATCGAAGCAAGCTGAGGCGGCAGAAAATTGATACCTCTGTGATTGAAATCTTGCGATAACAATTCAGTTTTTCAAATATTGAATCAAATTTTTAGGACGCCGATGATCAAGATTCTTGGAAATCGAATGTGATTTCCCATTTTCACACATCTCTCGTTATCTTAAAACCCTAATTCCTAAAACAGAAAGAACAGTGGTGGCCGTGAAATGGTATTGTATTATTTATTTATAGAGATTTAATAAAATAAAGTTGGATGTTTCAATACCAAAAACGCGTAAGCCTTTTTTTTTAACAGTTGTAAAACGCGCAGGTCTTTTTATGTACAAAAAAAATTGTTTTTCAGATATCTATCTATACTATATATAAAAAGATAATTTTAAGTTTTAGTGCGTCTTATGCCTTTTAATTCTACACTTTAATTATGTTTAAATTGATACCAAAAAATTTGAGACAAAAATTTCTTTTAATTTTATTATTTTAGTTAAACTATTTTATTTATAATTTTATTATTTATTTTTTACATTATAATGGTAAGGAATGGAGTTCAGATGGACAGTTATAAAATAATTATAAATATCAATTTAATAATTATTTTTAATTCCCTATTTTTTTTTAAAATATTTTTTGAAATAATTGTAAAAGAAAGTTTGTTGTAGTATTTTTTTTTTGTTGACAATTAATATAGTTTTACAACTTTATCTTTCAAAAGAATTTGTTAACGTTTTATTATTCTATTTATTACAAATTACCAACAACACAGTTACATAATTGAAGATGTAATGGGTCTTTAAAAAAAAACCAAGAAAAAAAAACTCAATAAATTCATACATTTAAAATAAAATCTAATACTGCGGTTGAAATTTTGAAATGAATCCTTTAAGAAATAGATAAAAAAAAATAATAACTAAAAGAATCCTATATTTAAAGTTAGAGATAGAAACTAAATAATTGTACACGATAATTTTTTTAAGTATGTATAAACTTAAAGACAAAAGAGTAACACTTTTATTTTCAGGACAGTGTCAATGAATACACAGTGAGAATTGATGAAAATAAACAAAATACGATACATATTTTAATGGCTGCAAAATATAACTAAAACATGTCATTTTCAGTTTAGGAATCCCCTTATAAACTTGCAAATTTGGGATCATGATTGCGAAACTTAAATGATTGTAAGGGTTTTAAACTAGTGTGTATGAATGAATACCTGAAAAGCATGGAATTTATCTCCTCTAAAGTGAGCTTCAATTTTAGAGAGTAAAGTACATAATCTTCAAGTGTTAGATAACAAATTTTTTGATATAATTTATATTTAATCATAGTCAAGTCACGGTTCAGGAAGACACAGTGAGAGGCAGACGGAATCACGATGACAATCGATTAAGCAGCAACAGCAGTGAGTAACACACTCAAGAAAAGACAACCCAAATATGAATCAAGAATCATGATCTCAACCTCATAAAATTGATAATCGAGATGGTGAAACCAAGGGACGAACAAGGATTTGTGATCAACGACGACGAGAATTCGCTAAAGGGACTGGGAGACAAACAAGAACCAAGAGCGACAAAGACAAGTTCAAGATTTCGAGAGCGACCTAGTGGCGTTGCGCATATGTAATTTATAAAATTTTATTACAATGTAAATTTAAAAAAAAAATTGAAGGTGATATTTATGGTGTATAAATGTTTCAATCTGATCAATTTTTGTTTTTAATATTTGTAAGTTTCTTAGCTTATAAGAATAGTGGTTGTATAACAAAAGAATAAATAGAATAGAAACAATTGAAATTTTTGTGATAAAATGAGTGATTTTTACTCTAAAACATATGATTAAAAATATGAGTGGTTGTTTGTATGCACAATTAAAAAGATTAAAATATGAGTGACTTTCACTCTAAAGATAATAATAAATAAATAAAAGAGTAATTGTTTGTATACATTTTGTTATGTTTTAAACATTCAATCAATGTAGAATATATATTTTGAAAGCATTGTTTTGAGATACTTTTGTAAGCATTGATTTTTATATGATTATTATTATTATTTTTATTTTTTACTTTTTATCTTGAGTTATTGAATGAGCTACTATTTCTTATATTTTATGTTTTATGTCTCATTTCCACTAAAAATTCCGATAACTAATTCTTAATTATAGGTGTTATGCCACATGTTTTTTTCAAAAATATTTTGATTTAATTATCCTTTTTAGAGAGTATATATAATTAACATACTCAAAGTACTATTTTATACGATAAAAATACAAAATAATATTGACAATGATAAGGCATCACTACTTGATTTTGATTATTTATTTCGTTAATTGAAACTATGCTCTAATTTTGATTAAATACTTTCTTTTGTATTAGAGGAATAAAATATATATCTGATCACTAATTAGAGAAAAACGTACACAAATTGTATATTATTTTGAAAATATTTAACGTATAATTTAATATTTTCATTAAAAAAAACAATATTATTTACTGTTTTTTCTTTTTGTTGCAAAGAGTTACTAATTTAAATGTTTGTGTTTCAATATTTTTTATTTATTTTAATTTAAACATCATTGAATTGTTTGTGCATAAGTTTAATTATTGATTTATAATATGCGATGATTATGTTTTTATATATTTTTGGTAATTTATGGTTGTTAAATTTTAATTATTAGAATGTAATTAACATATTGTGATGTATTTATATGCAACTCATTGAGAGAATGTTACATATCAAGTCTTATATTAATACAAGTGTGTGAAAACACTTTGACTGATTTACATCAATTCGAATAACTCTCTATTAGGAGGATTTTTTATTCATACTTTTCTTTTGATGTGTTCTTGGGTTTTTTAAAATTTTCTTAACACATTTCATGTTTTCACACTCTCTCACACACTCGATTAACTAAGCGAGTTCTTCTTAAATAGAGATAAGAAGTATCCATTGAGAATGTTACCATTTGAGATATCAGTCTTTAAGACGTATCCAAATATATCTACATGGTTGATTATGCATATTTTCAATTTAAGAGGGCAAATCTCAAAGGACGTTACTAATAGAGGATGTCACACAAACTTTCAAATAGTTTAATAGAATCAAGATGCTGACCAGAGGATAAACAGATTTGTCTTCTTTATAGTGTTGACTATTCAGATATTTGACTTTCAAAAATGTTGACTTTCATGAGAGTCAGACGATACAATGCTTGTCACAATTATAACAGACAATCGATCATTTTGCTTGACACGCTTATTGGAGGAAGAAAATCATTTTTCCTGACACACTTATCAGAGGCAAACAATCATGTTGTTTGTATTAACGAATTCACCAAAGGCGCGTTTGAGAACACGTTCATCAAAGTCAAACACAAATTTAGCAGCTTTTTTAGAGTCATTGAGAACTTTGTTTAGTAGATTCTTGGTTCATTAGAGGATCAAGATATTATTAGAACATAGAGTTGTAACGTTTTGACTTTGAACTACATATCGCAATACTTCTTATTGCTATATTACGACTTAATTTATTATTAAACAAAATTACTTGTTTATTAAGTGATAATATTCTTTTATTTTGAAACACTTAGATTGTTATTTCTAACTTAATTGTAATTTATGCTACCTTCAAATAGATAGTTGTTAATATAAATCTTTGCCTTCTAACTTAATCTGCACACTTAACAAATATTGTTAAGGGATAATTGTTCTTCATTTATTTGTTTTTGTTATCATCAAAACATCAACCAGATGATATTAGCTAAAACCACTTTTGCACTGACACTTTTTGGCATAAAACTTGACATGGATTGATTCGTCAACAATCAATGTTTCTTTATTTTATTCTTTATAGGCTTTAGACATTTTAGAGTATTCAAAAAAGGTGCACTTTTGAGATCTAAATTCAAACTTGTCAAGATTCTCTTTGGGGTACAAAATATAACATATGCAACCAAATTGATTAAAATACGAAATGTTGAGTTTTTTTTTTCTTTCCACTGGTCATAAGGTGTCTTATTGAGAAAATGTCTTATATAGATTATATTATGAAATATAACATGTAGTGTTCACTGCCTCTATCCAAAAGTGGTTGGAAACATTTATTTCATGAATCATGGCGTGTGTAATTTCATAAAGAGATTTATTTTTCCTTTCTACAACACCATTTTGCAGGAGTGTTCTAAGAGAAGAAAAATTGGGTAGAATTTCATTATCTTCATAGAAGTTTTTAAAATGTTTATTTTTAAATTCACTAGCATGATCACTACAAATTGTTTTAATACATAAACCTTTTTTATTTTTCACTTGTTTGCATGATATAGTTAAAACTTTATGTGACTCATCCTTATGTTTTAGGAACTTAACCCATGTCTGCCTAGAATAGTTATAAAAAATAACGAGACCATACTTTTTACCACTTACATAGGAAGTCCTTACTAAATAAATCAAGGTGTAAAGGTTCAAGGGGGTTAGAAGTGGAAACATCATTCTTCGAAGCAAATGGTGATTGTGTTTGTTTCCCTTTCTGACATACCTTACAAAGAACATCCCTAGATTTGGCAAATCTTTGATTGGGTTAGGTCTTTTCAATTTTTAGACTAATCTCAAGTTAGCATGTCCCAAACTTTTTTTTTTTTTATCAAAACAGTGATTCTTCATTCACTAACATAAGACACTTTACTTCTAATTTTTCTAAATCTCATAAATATAGTTTGTAAATATTATTTTTCCAATGCTAGTAAATAGTATATGTCCATTTTTTTTTTACTAATTTCCATACATAACTTTTGATTGTAGACTAGATCATAACCATTGTCAATTAATTAACTCATGTTTAGTAGGTTATGCATTAGTCTTTTTACAAATAAAATATTTTTAATAAAGGGAAGAGAACCATTACCTATTGTGTCACGCCCTACGATGTTACCTTTCTAATTTCCTCCAAATACTAAAAATCCCCATTTCTTGAGGGTAAGCTTTTAGAACATAGACTTTTCTACTATCATGTGTCATGAGCATTGATAAGACTGCAAGTGCCAAAATTATCTAATACTAAATATTATTGTTCCCACAAGGACTTTGTTATGAGTCTCAATCTCTCTTTACTATGATGATTAGCTAAAAATGTGATTGTTGATAGTGATTTGTTATTAAAATTCACAAAAAAATAAAGCCTTAGGATATTATTTTTCACAATGATGGATACAATAAAACTAATCTTCTCTAAATTATGGATATTAAACTCTTAAAAATCAAATGAAAAATTATAACTTATGCCTTCTTTAAAAAAGCAAAAGTGTATTTTAAACTAAAAACCAACCTATTTTCATGATTGTTGTATTAACAAAATCCTTTAAGAGAAAATATTTTTCATGATTTCAAAAGAACCAAAATATATTTTCATGATTTCATTCTCTTGTTCAATCTTGTGGGTCAAATATCAAATCCATCTTTCAGTATATTATTTTATATCCAAGTACAAACGTGACTCTTACTAAGATTGGATTAAAAGATTAATACCCATGACATAAAGAAATACACATCGTTAGAGATCTATAATTGGAAATCCTACAATCTCAAGACAAGGAAGATCTACTCACACATGATCATAGTAGAATCAAAGCTTAAATATAAAAATATTGGAAAGCTAAAATAACATTTTAAAATAATAAAATAAAAATAGAAAACTAAATATTATTGAAACTATAAAAATGTTAAGAAAACAAGTATAAAAAAATAAGAGTAAATATTTGTGTCTTTATTTATAGCGTTGGGTGCCTTTATGGACTTTAATTACAATAAACCATCAAAATTTTATTGAAGAAAAATGATTCAATAGCAAAAGTTGAGCCGATTACAACCGTAATGGCCTTTATGGCCACACGGTAATCCTTGTTGCCTTGGTTTGACAAATTATCACTTATTTCTCGTCCAACCATTACAACCATAATGACCATTATGGTCATGTCGTAATTTAATAGTATTTCGGCAAGTGTATTGAATCGTTGCAAGTAATAATAAAACGATACATCCAAGTGCCAAACTCTAGGATTGCATTATACTATTGAATTAAAATTAATTACAAAATGGAACAAAATATTTCTCAATTGATTGAATAATTTTGAAACTAACAAGAGTAACAATATTGAACTTTTCCAATAAGAAAAATGTCAGAGATAAGTTTCACTTCGAATCTAACTTAGGTTTCTAATTTAATCCTAGTTACTAGATTCCTTTAATGAACTATTACCAAATTCTCGTTATTATTCTTGCCCTAATTCCTTAGTGACAGAACCTTTAACTCCAAAGTAACCTCTCATTTATTTGTGGATTTGATATTAGAATTAAGTTTTAAATTACAAAAATTCCCTTATTAAGCTAGTGCATATGCAAATAATTAAATTTGTTTCATGACCTGCATCTATCCCTAGACTACAATATTATGAATTTCTCATCTCAAGCATTCTTAAAGTCCACTTCCGTTTCAAAATATGAATCTAAAACAATTTAAAGTTTATTAAGAAATAAAAAGCATTAAGCACAAAGATGACAAAAATGATTCAATAAACTCTTTCATATAACTAGAAATCAAATAAGTCAAATAAGGGTTTCATCTTGTTTCACTTATCCCTAACAAATAGGGTTAAGTTACTCATGAGAAAGATACAAAAGATATATACTAAAGAAGAATAATAAAAAAGGGTCATGAATGATTCTTGATATAATTCTTTCAACGGTGTTAGAACCAGCCTTATCTGAGTTTCTCTAGTAAGAAAATTTTAACATCTATTTTTCTCAGAAAAATTTGTAAAAACAATTTCAATTTTTTTTTTTGAAAAATAATCGAAACCTTTTATCTCAGAATTTATTTATCTGAAAATTTTTTGCATCTATTTTTCTTAGAAAAAAATCAAAAACTTTTTTCTCAAAAAAATGAAATTCTTTTGTAAAAAGAATTTCTAAATTATTTTCTCAAAGAACTAATTTGAAACCAATTTTAACTAAAAAGTAGTTTATATTTATAAACCAATTTCAAATAGATTAAAAATTGAACTGAATCTAATTCGAAAATGATTTTAGAGAACTAAATCAAACCATTAATGTGGTTCAGTTAAGTTTAGTTTTTACATCATAAACACCCTTACCTCCGCCCACTACCCCTAAACTCTTGAAGGACGCCATATCAGCCACTATTACATGTTTATCGACCGCCAAATTAAAAAATCTACTAAATCTCTCCTTCAGCACACCTCCATTTGACCACGGGTTGCTCCAAAATAATAATCTCCCCCATCACCAATCACATTTGATAAAGCAGTAGAGAGGCAACTACCAAACATACCATCACCCTTATATTTTTTCATTAAAAATTTATACAAGTTCACACCCTTCTCTATCCACCTTTAACCTCCAATACCATTTTCTCAACAAAGATAAATTAAACGCTCTCAAATTGCGTACCACCATGTCCACATATTTTTAGGTAAACAAATCCTTTTCTCCTTAACCTAATTAATTTTGCGAACCTCTCCACTCTATCCTCAAAATAAAATATTTGAATAAATATTCAATTTTTAAAATAGTACACAAGAAAGCTTAGGAAAAAGTAAGAAACTAAACCGACAAAACAGCATTTAAGAGAATGAGTCAACGTCTCATAAAACAAATTACAACTTCTCCACTCCGATAATAGGATTCCAAAAGACTAGCCTACAAAGATTATCCCCAATTGACAACCCCAAACAAATAAAAGACAAGTTATCGAATGTACAATTCAACACCGTAGTTGGATTAGTTAACCAAGAACTTTTTAGTTATATGCTTAATCTAGTCTCTACTATATCATGATCATCAAAAGAATCATTTGTGTCCCTAGCTCCTACCAAGTGAGCTATACATGCATACATGTATTGAAATTTTACTTGTTAATCATTGTTATTATTTTGTAGTTTGTGTAAAACAATCTCAAAACACAATAATCAATAAGACTAGAATTAGGGTGTGTTCTAAGAGTGGATGGGCAGTTAGCAATGACAAGAGCATTTGGAGATGGAAAATTGCAGAACCATGATGATTATCAAGATTAATGAGGACACTGAGTTCACCATTTTGGCAAGTGATGGTTTGTGGAAGGTATGAGGATTTTGCGCTTATTCTAGAACTAGTTGGAACTATTCTGAATGAACTCTAGTTAAATAATGATAATTATCTCAACTCAAGAGGCTTGTGACTGCATCATGAATGTTGATGATGCTCAAAAAGCATAGTTGCTATGTTCTAGCCATGAATGCTGATATTTCATGCAAATTACTCATTAAGATCTTTTCAAGAATTGTGTATAACAGATTGTCTTTACCAGTTATTAAAAGTTAACTTTGTTTATAGCCAATCTCATCTTTTTAATAGTTAATGAATCTTTTGATGAAAAGTCATATATTATTGTATGTAGTATCTCGATTCCATAATAAAAATTGACTCCATATTGAAATTGAATTTAGGATCCTCTCGGCTCACATCATCATTATTTGACATCACGTGCAAATATCATATTATATCTACAATTAGAGACATTGAGACTATAATTTTAAATTAACATTAAGATTCATAAAAAAAGTTGCATTTTGGGTCCATTAATTCTAAACTCCCAATCAATGTTATTATTTCGTAGTTTGTGTAAAACAATCTCAAAACACAATAATCAATAAGACTAGCCTACAAAGATTATCTCCAATTGACAACCCCAAACAACTAAAAGGCAAGTTACCGAATTTACAATTCAACATCGTAGTTGCGTTAGTTAACCAAGAATTAACTAGTTATATGCTTAATCTAGTCTCTACTATATCATGATCATCAAATGAGTCATTTGTGTCCCTAGCTCCTAAGAAGTGAGCTATACATGCATACATGTATTGAAATTATACTTATTAATCAATGTTATTATTTTTGTAATTTGTGTAATACAAACTCAAAACACAATAATCAATAATAACTATGATAAAGATTGTCCTTTTTATTTGACGTAGCTTAATTTTAATGCTTAATTTATCTCTAATTGTTGGATCTTTTGTTGGTCATATGCTTCAAATCTTGAATAAAATGACGATGAAATTGATGATAATGAAGGTTGTACAAAGAAATTCCAAAACATGTGGATCACACTAAGCTTTAGGTTTGATTTGTCGCACCAATCTATATATATTGGATTCAAACGGATTAACCGGTCAATCCCCTTTCAGGATACTTTAAAATCCTTGAAGTGAATTGTACATTCACATCAAGCATATCGATTAATGATAGTTTACATAATAAAGTTATTTCATTTACTCTTGTGCACTAGAGAAAGGAAGAAATGACTCAGAAATATTTTGACAGAAAATTGATTCATGTAACGTGAAAGTTCATGTTCTTATTTATGCCTCTAGAGTGTCTCTATTTATAGAGAAACTCATACCAATTGGTGAAAGAAAACAACTTTTGAAATGGTTTTTAACCATTGGTAACTTAAAAAGATGCATTAGTTTGAATTAAACACAAACATTGCAACCACTTGACCATGTGATACATTAAGTTATTTAATTTTGCTACATTAATATAGTTATTAGAGAATTCCAAATATATTTTGGAAATTCCCCTCACAAACCTCCATCATTTTCAAAATATATCTAAATTCGTTATTCCGGAAATCTCATGGTTTTAGATAAAGGTATCTTACGATTTAAACCATTACTTTGTAAATTATGTTTTCACTCACCCCCGAATAGATTGGTAGACAAGCTTTGAACCAACCGTTCATTAGAACAAGTGTGCATAACTCACACATGAAATATCGGTAACATTGGTCGAATTATAAAGATGACACGTTTGATAAGGTCTTGTGTCTCATATCTTTTTCGTGAGAATTTAAGAGTCAAACCCTTGAACTATATCAGAAATACACTCATAATTATATATTCCAGTAAATATATGCTATATGTCTATTAAGAGGAGACTTCATCCTACCACTTTTATTTTATGGTCTAAGTACGTTTACCCTTTGGCATGTATCTATTGGCAAGTACCTCAATCACTATAATAGTGTACTTTTATCATTGAACTCAAGACTTGATATTACTCAAGTTTGAGTTGATTGTTTCCGCTATTGGTGATTATTTAGATATGAGCTTGTATCACATTCCTAATGATGTCTTCAACACCATGTCCTTTGTCAGACCTTTAGTCAAAGGATCTACAAGATTCTTTTAAGTTCTTACAAACACTATGGATATCACTTCATTAAATCCTTTACATAGCTATGTCTTAAATAAATATGTTTAGATTTTTTTTTTTTGTATTGTTGGCTATATGCTTTTGATAGTGTTGATTGACTATCACAATGTATAGATACTGGTGTCATTTGCTTTGGTCAAATATGTCTCTCATAAAACAAATTTCTTAGTCATTCAGCCTCTTTACAGCCCGCAGCTAGAGCAATAAATTATGCAGCCATGGGGTATCAACAATTCAAGGTTATTTCTTTAAACTCGAAGAAATTACACTTTCACCAAGGTTGAAGATCCATCCACTTGTGGAGTCATGATCTTCAACATAAGTTACCTAATTGACATATGTATATCCTTCCAAAAATGAAGGATATCCACTATAAATTAAACTATAGATAACTATTCCTTTCAAATATTTTAATACGTTATTAATAGCATGCCAATATCTTAATCTTCCAACAATATATGTTATATCATGTCTGATACAAGTCATGACTTACATCAAACATCTGATTACCTTTGATTAATCTAGTTGTGCCACAGGACATTCTTTATGTGGTTGTAAACTAACATTTTGATCAAATATGGTAGAAATATATTTACGATCAAAATGATCAAATTTCTTTAGCACTTTCTCAATATAGTGAGATTGGAATAAATCAATATTTACATCATCTCTTATGATTTTAATTCCTAAAATCACATATGTTTCACCTAAATCTTTCATATCCAAATTTTTTATAAGAAAATTTTAGTCTTTTCTACCTCATCTAAATTGATATCAAAGATTAACATATCATCCACATATAAACAAATCATAACATCATTTATATATTTTTGATAGTGTTGACCAACTATCACCAAACCATGGCACTTTTGCCATTTAATCTTTTGACATTGTATCACATACAATTGATAAGCATCTCGATTATCACTTACACAAATTTTTATGTCATTCTAATTTTTACTATATTTAATAAGCATCTCAATTTAAAATTATAATCCCTTTTTCAATATATCCAAGGCTAATACATTTAATTCAAGTCATCTACTCCTTAACAAATAAGAATTCATTTAATTTCTATTAAAGAAACAATTTCTTCCTAGTTATATTATAACTAATACATGCATCATGAATTCTATTTGTTAATTGAAGTTTCATATTTGATGTTCTATTGTAAATTCAAATAAGTATCACAATAGAAAATAAACGATGAATAAAATAATTAAGACTGTTTATTAGTTTCTTCCATAAACATTTGTCAACTTACAATAATTCAAAATAGATCCAAATTATTTTCAATATCAAGACAAGCAATAAATAATTACTTTAATATTATCATGCACATATACTATGAGAGCATTCATTCTAAATAAAAATAAAACTTCTTGCATGAACCAATTAAAACTCCATTTGATATTTATGAAAGTTACTTAGACTACTTTTATAATAAACTAGTACACAAGCATGCTCATAAGTCAAACATATGAATGCTAATAAAATCACATACTTGTTAGTATCAAAATATGAACTCGTTGTAGCATTACAAATATGAGTATTTCATAAAATCATAGAAATTTAGAACCACATAAATTTTATAATCTACAACCGTGATAATTAACATCTACGCCAATTTTATTTCCAAAATTAAGAGGTTCAATAAAATTTTTACAACAAATTGTCCTTTCAGTTTTTGTGTTTGTGTGTGTGAGTGTGTGTTTTTTTTGTCAACAATTTCAAAATATAAGATTTGAAATCAATACATCAGCCAATAGTCAAACTCATACAATGTCACTAATAAAAATCAAGACAAACTGATTTTCAAAATCCAAACAAACAAAATTCATGCATATATAAACTAGAATAAAATTATCATTAATTGTATATGCTAGCAAGTCGGCGACAAGACATGCAATCCTGATGAATATACTATATTTAACTTAATATATGAATATCAAACATATCATATATTACTATAAATTGATTATGCATATTTCACCATAGTCATAAATATGTGATTGTTCATCTTCTTTAAAGATACATCCATTCTTCAAAAATAAATGAAAATTAAAATCGAACCTAAAGATTGTTAGATCTTTTGTTGGAGGTACGCTGCAAATCTTGAACAAGAAGATGGTGAAATTAATGATAATGAAGGTTGCACAAATACATTCCAAAGCGTGTGTATCATACTAAGCTTTATGTTTGATTCATCCACCAATCTATATATATTAGATGCAAACGAGTTAACCAACGAATCTCATTCATGATACTTTGAAATCCTTGAAGTGAATTGCACATTCACATCAATCATATCGATCAATGATAGTTTACAGAATAAAGTTTATTTATTTACTCTCGTGCACTAGAGAAATGAAGAACTGATAAAAAAATATTTTTTACAGAAATTTAATTCATGTAACATGAAAATTCATGTTCTTTATTATGCCTCTAAAATTTCTATGTTTATAAAGAAACTTATACTAATTGGTGAAAGAAAACAACTCTTGAAAATGTTTGTAATCCTTGGTAACTTAAAAGATGTATTACTTTAAATTAAACTCAAGCATTTAAACCAATTAACCAAATAATATATTAAGTTATTTAACTTTGCTATATTAATATATTTATTAGAGAATTCTTAATATATTTAAAAAATTCTATCAGTTTAATTTTCGTATATATATTTTTGTGCCCCTCTACAAACAAGTATAACAAAGAGGACATCTATATAGAAAAAGAGGGGCAGCATAAACACTATTTTCAAAATCAGACCGATCAATTGAACCAGGAATTGGACATGGTACGCAGTTGAAAATTCCATCGTGTTGGTAATGGCATGAATACCATTTGTCCTCATATCTAATTTTGGACATTGCAAGATATATAAAAAATAATAAATAAATAAAGGACACATGGGTTAGGGAGAAAACAACTGGAGAAAGAGAATTGTATCGTTCACCCCCAGTTTACCTCTCATCCCCCATTATTTATTAATGACCATTTTCCCCTTTTTATTTTGTATAAAACTATAAAAAAATTTACCATTCTATTTTCTCAGCTCCACTTTCGAAACTTACCAAAAATTTTTTAATATTTGAAAGTTTCAAACTTTCGAAATAATAACAAAGTGAGTTTTATGATTTATTCGAAACTTTTGTTAAATTGGAAACTTTCGAAATGTAATTTTACAGAAATAATTACCAATTTCAAAACTTTTGAAAAATACCAAACTTTCGAAATGATATTTTCCAGCAACATGTGAAACTTTTGATGAATGTGAAAGTTCAGAAGTGAAAATCTCCCGAAAGTTTTGAAAGTTTTGATGAATTTGAAACTTCCGAAACACATATCCTTCGAAGCTTTCATACATTCGAAGTAAGTCAGTTTCGAAAGTTTCAAAAAATTCGAAAGTTTCAAAATTTTCAATTTTTTTTAAATTACTAATGTATGTTATAATTAAAAACATATTTTGAAAAAAAAATTATAATATTATTATTAATTAAATTTATTACTATTTTTGAAGTTAGGTATGAGTAGAGTTGGGGTTCCTGTTTCAAGAACGGTTATAGATTCTAAAGAAAAATCCATCACCGATCAAGTATTACTAATAATTCATCACTGATCAAATTTTTATTATAGCGATATATTTGATGTTTTATTTGAAACATATTTTGTAGGTATTTCTCTCTCGAGAAGCTGTATTTGAATGAGCAAAAACCATTGGAAGGCAAAATGAATTTTTAATTGTTACCATTCGATCTGATAAAGCAACCGTAAATCAAGACAAATTGATTTTGGGATGCGAAAGAGGTGGAAGATATAAATCAAAATCAACAGTTACTTGCTCTCATAAGAAAAATTGTCTGTTTACTCTCAGATGTATACCGTTAAGTGTCGGTGAAGGATGGAAAATTAGTGTTCGTTGTGGAACACACAATCATGATTTACTTGATACTGTAATCGGTCATTCTTATTTTGGGCGTTTAAAAGAAGAAGAGAAGAAATTTGTCAATGACATGACAAAGTATAAGTTTGCACCCAGATTAATTTTAAATGCTTTGAAAGAGAGAAATAAAGTTAATCTCATAATTCCCAGTCAAATATATAAAGTAAGGAGTAATTATCGATCATGATTGAGAGATTCGTACACATAAATGCAGCATCTGTTGAAGTTAATACAACAAGAAAATCATGTGCATTGGACAAGAAGACGAGAGAATTCAGATGTTTTGATAGATATATTATGGACGCATACTGATTGTATAAAGTTGTTAAATACGTTTCGTTTTGTTTTGATATGCGATAGCACATACAAAACAAATAGATATCGGTTACCATTACTTGAAATTGTCGGTGTCACATCTACTAGTTTGACATTTTCGGTTGGGTTTGCTTATTTGGAACAAGAGTGGCAAGATAACTTCATCTGAGCATTTGAAAAGGTACAACAATGGTTTAAATCTGAAACTTTAATTTCTAAAGTTATTGTGACTGATAGAGATCTTGCCATGATGAATGCGATTAGTATTGTGTTTCCTACTTCAATACATTTGCTATATCGTTTTCATATTGAAAAAAATGTTGGGACAAGATGCAAACAATATGTGAAAAAGGATAGACAAGAAGAAGTAATGGATTTATGGAAAAATTTGTATATTCGACTAGTGTGGAGGAGTATGATCATAACTTGCAACACTTTGAGCTAATGTGCGCCGATATTATTCTTTTTGTTGATTATATGAAAGATTCATGGTTAACACCTTACAAAAAAAGATTTTTAAAGGTTTTGACCAATAGAGTGATGCATTTGGGGAACACAACATCTAACATGTATTTTTAAATTATGATTTGTTTTTATTTGTTTTGTTTTAGAAAATATGATTTACTAGTTTATGTGATTTATTTTAATTTGTGCTATTTAATTTATTTGTAGATTTGAGTCTGCTCATTGGAGATTGAAAAATATGTTGCAAACAAGTTTTGGTGATTTGTGTAAAAGTTGGGATGTTGTGAATATGATGTTGAAGAACCAAATATGTATCATTCAATCTTCTTTTTAGAAAATCATCAAGGATGTGGAGCATGTGTGTAATTCACCATTTTTTCAAAGTCTACATCATTGTCCATCAAGGAAATGTTTAAAAAATATTGACAAACATTTACAGAGGCTGAAAGATTGTGGGTACTGACAAAATAAAATGTGGTTGCTCAATCAAAACAACTCATGGATTACCATGTACTTGTGAGTTGGCAAAGTTACAGATATCTAGTAATGTTATCCCTTTAGATAACATTCATGTTTTTTGGAGAAAGTTAAGCACTGAGCATGAATTTGAGGATGAAGAATCTTTATCAGATTATGACTTTTAAGAAGAGTTGGAAGCAATGAAAGCGTACATGAAGAAACACGATATTTTTGGTCAAAGGATATTCAAGACAAAGATGCGTGAAGTTGTATTTCTACATAAAACATTAATACTTGCACCACCAGAGAAGGTGAGAACCAAAGGAGCTAGTAAAAGGAAAAAAGAATTTGATACTTCTCTTGATCCTTCATATTGGGAGTATGTTGATGCCTTTCAAGAATCTGCAAAGCAACCATCTCAACGTTCTGCAAGGCAATCATCTCAACTTTCTGCAAATCAATCATCACAGTATTCTGCAAGGCAACCATTTCACATACATTTTCCTATTTTTATACATCCGTATATTGAGAAGATAATAGATGTTGTGTCTGATGGAAATTGTGGGTTTTGCGCAACTATAGCATTGTTAGGTTGGACAGAAGAATC
The DNA here is from genome assembly GCF_000331145.2 of Cicer arietinum. Lineage (NCBI taxonomy): Eukaryota > Viridiplantae > Streptophyta > Magnoliopsida > Fabales > Fabaceae > Cicer > Cicer arietinum. The sequence goes on from NC_021166.2 coordinate 22,626,401, forward strand.
TTGGTCTTTAGTTCGATCACAATTAGATAAAGAGATTCATCTACATCAAGATCTTTATTCCAATGTTTTTTATGACAGTGTTGAATCAGTGCGAAACTCATTGAAAATATCAGGACTGGGTGCTCAAGGAAAAGATATGTGGATGTCTATACCAGACTTGGGTTACGTGATAGCAACACTATATAATGTCATATTGGTGTCGTTGCATCGTAATCTGAATATGACATTCTTTCTGCTAAACAAAGCACCATCGAAAGAGTCTTATCTTTACTCTTTACTAGCAATTGGATTTGTCAATGAAAATCATTGGCTACAGGTAAAATTTATGATTAGTGTTGTTTATTAAATTAATGTTTAATATTTTCTTGTTCAGATAAATTAATGTTTAATATTTTCTTGTTTAGATTAAATTGAAGTCTCATTGTCCTTTGCCACCTACTTCACAAAATTGAAAAGACTTTTGTAGTGAGTGTGCAAAGACGTGGGAAATAGCTTATGCAACAGGTATGAAACATTGGGAACACATTGATCCATCATTTATCAAATCATCTTGTATTTCATTAAATGAAGATTAGAATATCTTGTATATCATTTATCAAGGATTATTAGGATATCATTTATCATTGATCCATCATTTATCAAATCATCTTGTTTTATCATTTACGTTTTATCATTTTGAATATCTTTTATTATGGATTAACTCAAAATAAATGTGGATTAACTCAAAATAAAAATTCATAAATAACACAAAAAATTAAATGAAATTCACTAAACACAATCACTAAATGAAATCATACATAACACAATCATTGTTAAGACAAACTCTCAAATTAAAGTTTTGATGAAAATAAACAAAGGTTAATTAAGAATGTTAATTATGATTCTAAAATGTTATGTTATTTTAACTTGTGTTTTTGAGTGAATTAATTCAACGATAGGATTCAAGCAAAGAAAAGAAAACAGTTAAAAATTAAACAAATAAAGAAACAAGAATATTCAGGACAAAACAGAGAATGATCTCCAGGTTCAAGACTGGTCGTCACAGCCTCTTAACCAATCAATCTCCATTATTTCAACGAAGCTTTTGTCAATGAATTTTAAACCAAGTTCATCAGCACATGGCAAGGAACAAATATGATTCATTTCAGTCAAAGAAGGCTTTAAAATTATTAAGATAAAAGGTCTCGAATCAAGCTAGTTGAAACTGCCCAAATCTTATTCAGTCAAACTGTCAAGAAAGTTTAATCAATCATGATCTGTACAAGACACCAGGAAGATATCCAGAATGATCAAAATTGAATATCCAGATTGATCATCAATCTCCTGAAAGTCCAAACTTTCAAAACCAGATTGATAATCAATCTCCGTTTATGCAGAATTTCAGCATTGATATCCTTAATTCTGCAGAAGTTTATAATCATTCACCAAACTGTTTTGGACAAAATCAAGGCTCCAGATCGAAGCTGTAACATCAATGATTAAATGAGAAGTTTCAAGGATCATTAAACTCAAAGGCAAACTAATCAAAGAAGTCTGTAACAACATTAGTCAAAACAAATTCAAAATGTTCAAAGGCTGAAATATTTTTAATCATAGATATTGGTTTTGGTCAAAACTGACAAATCACTACCAACAGCTCTTTTGACCATTATTAAATGCTCCAAAGGCCTATAAAAGAAAGGCCAATGTCCAGGAAAAAGGCAAAAGTTCAAGTGCTATCAAAGTCTTATAAATCATTCACACTCACATACTTGAAATTCTCATTTTCACAAAGAAGAATCAATTTTGAACTTTTATACCACACTGTGTTATTACTACTTAATTCTTTGTAAATAATCAAATCTCAAACAAGAGTTGAGACATTTCAGATTCTATCAAAACAATCTCATCATTATTGTAAAACTCAAACTATAAGAATTTAAGTATAGTTTGAATAGATTGTAACGAATCCTCTCAAGATCGATAGGTAATTAATTTAATTTCTGGGTGGAAATAAATAGAGCTTGTAACAGATCAAGATTGATCTAAGCTAGGTGCTGTAAAACCAAGAAGGTTCTTTGTTTTGAACACTTAGTGGAAAATCTCATAGTTGTGAGGACATGACGTAACCCAAGTTGAGTGAACCAGGAAATATCTTTGTGTGGTATTCCTTTTCTTATCTCTTTATTTATTAAGCTTAATTGATTAACTAAGGTAAAATGCAAACTGGATTTTTATTTTTAAGCTAACTAAGAACGTTCTCCATTTTCTGGTAAAAACCAAGAACGTTTTCTGTTTTCTTAACCAAGATCATTCTTGAGTTAAATCTCGAGGTTTATTCAGGAATTTTTAAATAGGTACATTTACAATTCAAACCCCCTTCCTTGTAAATCGACATTGTTACTTCAACATCTTCGTACAAGAGGCTTAACTCACTTAATATGTTATGAAGTTCACTAAATGGAGTTACCAAATTTATGGCCCTACGTACAAGCTCAGTTGTTCTACGGTCTCGCTTCGATGATGGGCTAGCATGTGCAGCAGCAGTAGGTGGACTTGAAGGCGCAACAGTGGATGAAAGGAGGATCAGAGGATGTGAAACACTAATGTATCATGTATAGTAGTGTACAATGACCTCTCCAAGAAAAGTCGCAACAGGATATAGGCTCTGAAAGGCCATTATAGATGATTTCATAGTCTGCCACACCCAATCTATATTGTTCGACATCGGAGGACCGTCACGCAGAATGCACGGAATACGACCAAACTGTCGAAGACATCGCTTTGGAAAATATGGGACTGAGACTCCACCACATCGAAGATATCCAAAAAACATCGAAATTGATACAAACAGATGATTAGCTCTATCATCATCATATGGTGTAAACACTACATCCTCGAGGAACAAAGCATTAAGTCTCTGACGATATGTCATCAATCCGCCTTCAACATCATATTTGCATTCCACTTACATGCTCTTGGAAGATGTACAGGAATCGCTCCTCTATCACCTCGCTTACATATCTTAGGGAAGTGTTCGTAAATCCAGCACTGCAACATAAGTAACATCATAAAATAACACAACTTCATAAATAAATAAGTAACACAACTTAATATAAATGACATACATGTAGTAGGGTCATGTAACCTCCCAACTGTTGAGTGTCATGGATAGCTCCATCTCCCAGATTGTCATAAAGGAAAACCAATTCCGCGGAATCCCACAAATAGTCCCGACAACGACGTAAATCAATAAAAAAACTAATGTATTTCGTCTCAGCACGCATATGTGTTTTATCGGCGAAAATAGTGCAGCCAACTAAATCCAACAGATACGTTCTAGCCGCACACTCAAACTGGTTAGTTTGAATGAGACGATTATATAAATCACGCAACCATTGCAATCTATACTGGACACATTTATTATAATTAATCTCAGCACATGCTTCCTCCCATATTGCACCTAAGTACTCATATGCAGCTCTTGCAGCATTATTAGTGTTCATATCCACATGTGCATCAAAAAATTTATCATTGGGTGAGATGTGAAGGAGAGTCGCGACGTCGTCTCAAGTGATAGTCATCTCTCCAAATGGAAAATGAAATGAGTTGGTCTCCCTGTACCATCAACAAATGCGGATATCAGACCAGCATCAACCACAATGAGGTAGCCTGAAGACAGATGCATCATCCCAGATTCCTGAATCCAATGCTCTACAGGATTTGGCACAGGAACTTCGGCAAACTTTTTTAGCTTCAATCCATGAGTAATAACTTTTAAGGATCCACGATCCTGCGAGTAATTACAGAATAATTAATTAGTTAAAAAACTTAAATAAATAATTAATTAAATAAAATTAAATAAAAATTAATTAAATAAACTTAAATAAACAATTAATTAAATAAAATTAAATAAACAATTAATTAAATAAACTTAAATTAAATAAACATAAATTAATTAATTTAATAAACTTAAATAAACAAATAAATAAATATAATTAAAAATTAATTAACATATACCTCTCCTTCCCATAGCCTCCGAGCCACGTGGTACTCATATTGTGTCAACACACATGTCACCATCGGTCCCTCGGGGAATCCAGTCTGTTGATCATGCTCATCAATATCATCAGCATGTGCAGAAGCATCACGAATATCATCATCATTAGTATCGGCAGCATGTGCAACATACTATTCCTCAGCCTACTCCATCTATTGAGGCTCAATGACATCTTCCTCCATATGTGCATGCTCAGTAGGCTCAGTGGCATCATCCTAGACATCTTGTCTTCGACTACGCTGTCTAATTGGACGATTTGCTTCGTTTCGTCTTCTGTTTGATGTTGTTGGTGGAATTCTCTCTGCACCTTCACCATTATCACCTATCAAGTTGCAAATAATTTGACCAAACGCACCTCTCATTCTAGGCACTACAATATATCAATATTAAAAAAAATAAAAGAAAATTAAAGAGGGACAGGGAGAAAAAATTAAAGAGAGAGAATAAGAAAGAAGAGAAGAATATATTAATGGGAGAGAATGGAAAGGAATTTTTGTGTAGATGTTCCAAATTCGTAGAAAGAAGAACTAAAGGAAGGGTAAAGAGTTGTTAAGAATTTTACAAATACTTATTATATCTTAAAAAATAGAATGTATAACTTTTGAAAAAAAAATACAATTTTTAATATAAAATTTATATATTTATTATAAGTATTTTAAGGGCACATGTTAGCATTTCTTTAGTTTATTTTATATATTTATTTGTGAATTTAACCTATTTTATTTTATAAATAATGATTTGCACAAATTATCTATAAATATTTGCTTCTCTTTATTTATATTAATTTATTAATTAATTATTCTTAATTATAAAAAAAGTTTAAAGATTTTATTTCTATGACTTTTAAGATTTATTTATTATTTTAATGAGTTTTATATTTTCATTTATTGTTTATATTTTAAATATTAATAGTAATATTTAATATCTCATATTTTTCTATATAAAGTATATGTATAAAAATATTTAAAAATTGACGGTAATAAATAAATTTATTAATATTAATATTTTTATTTTTTGTTCTTATAAACCGACTCTTATATCTCATTGGTTCTATCTTGGGTTTTTAAAACATCGACAATAAATCTTGTCCAAAAATAATACATCGACAATAAAATAAAATAAAAATTAAAAAAATGCATGTCAGCACAACATTGGTGAAACGGAACAAATATGCAAAAGTTACAAAAATCCCAATTATGACCATATTTCTTAGATTTATTTATGTTTTCTATACTTGGACTCATAACGTAAGCAATTAAATTGACGGTGGGATGTGTGCGTTCCCTGCACCAACACTAGTAATATTAATACCTCCATCTTGGGTAGGGATGGGAATAGGCTAGGCCGTCCGACAGGGGCCTATGGCCTGGCCTACTTATGGTCTGGCCTGGCCTATTTAATAAAAAGACCAGACTCAGGCTATTTTTAAAGCCTATTTATTTAAATAGGCCAGGCTCAGGCTTATAAAGAAGCCTATTAGGCTTGACAGGCCGACCTATATATATTTAATTATTTATTAATGTTATTTTTTATTATTATATTAATAATATTATTTCCTATTTTAAATTTTATCAATTAGACAATCACTCAGTAGTCATTCCATATTCGATAGTCATTCCATATTTGGTAGTAGTTCCATATTCGGTAGCCATTCAATTAGTCAATAACTCAGTAGTCCTTCCATATTTGTTTGAGAGGTAATAATTGGTACATTTGTTTCAAAAAAAAAATCTATTCTTTGAAACCAAGAATTATGTTTTAGGGTTTAAAGGATGTTTGTTTCAGATTTTTTAAAAATTATTTTGTTAGAAAAATTATTTTTGTTTAATATATATAGATATGTACATTGATATTGGTATGTGGAGAGCATTTAAATATTTTAATATGAATAAGGCTTTTAAATAGGCTTCCAGGCCAGGCCAGGCTTTTAAAAAGGCCAGGCCAGGCCGAAAAAAAAGCCTATGATAGGCCGTAGGCCAGGCTTAGGCCTAAAAAATTAATCGTAGGCCAGGCTCAGGCCTTGCAAAGCCTGGCCTGGCCTATTCCCACCCCTAATCTTGGGTGGCACAATACGCATTCCAGTCTTGTTCTCTTTTCTCTCTCTACGGTGTGTCAAATTGGTGGCTGATCCACACACCACTACCACAATTTCTATTCGTTTTGTTCATTCATACAAAAGGTGACACTGTCTACGAATACGATTTTCTGTTCACTCTTTTATATGATCAGGGGCAGAGCTTTGTAGGAATATAGGGGGGCCGTGGCCACCCAAAAAAAAAATTATAAGTAAAATTACTATAATATTCTGATCAAAATTAAAAAATTATAACAATATTTAAATCTAATTCAGTTTTTTCTGTTCACTTCTCTATTTTGTTAGTTCTGATTTTTGTTAGTTTTGATTTGGAATTCGGATTTCTATTTTGTTAGTTTTGATTTTGTTAGTGCAACTTTTTGCTTATGTTCTTCAGTTATCATGAAATTTAGAGTTTATTTTGTTATTGTTGAGTTTGGAGCTTTGATTGGGAGTTGAAATTTTGATTTAGAGTTTCAATTTATGATTTTTTTAGAGTTTTTGTGTTGCACATAAGATGTTTGATTTTATGTTTATATAAAGTATTTGAGTTTTTTTTGTTGCACATAAGTTGTTTGATTTTATGTTCATATAGAGTGTTTGAATTTTTTTTGTTGCATAGAAGGTGTTTGAGTTTTGTTGCATTTTTGTTTGAGTTTTTTTGTCCATATAAAGTGTTTTAGATTTTTTTTTTGTATATAAGATGTTTTATGCTTCTTAAATTGATTAATTTAGATAAGTTTGTGAGAATAAAGAAGAGTAAAAAAATTGATTGATTTAGATAAGTGTTTTATGTTGCATATAAGATTCAGATGTTTCTACGTCGGCCACCCCAAAATTATCGGTCAAACTCCGCCGCTGTATATAATCTCATCGTTTAATTATTTATTAGGGTATATGTCTATAAATATTTTACTGTTTGATTCATAATCAATAATAAAACTTTGTTGTGTGTGTGGAAGGTAGACGTGGCAGAAGAGTCATACGAGGAGGCCATTGCAGAGTTGACCAAGGTTAAGGATTTATATTAACTTTTTTCTCATCCCACACAAACACATCACAACACAATAAAACAATCATTTTTTCCACTCATTGTCTCATAATAATACACCCCTTCAAAATTGTTACTTTTAAAAAGGTCTAATTTACACTTATTGTTTTATTACTATAGTAAAGTATAACAACAACAAAACTTATGACAAAAAAAAAATATAATTTAATATTTTACATTTTATTTTTATTTTAAAATATTCTCTATATTGAATAAATTATAAATAATAATAATCAAATTACATATACTAAAAAATATTATTGATCGCATTTAATTTACATTGTTCTAATATAAAATTAAGTATTGATTAAATTATCTTTAAAGACTAATAATATATTTATATATCATTTTCAAAGCGAGCAAGTGTTTGAAAAACTGAATATTAATTTTTACTATTATAAATAGTTTTGGCAACAATTATTATTATAAATATATTATAAAATATAATAATTTAAGAGTAATACAAATAACTAAATTAATTTTAATAGAATAAAAGGTAAAATAGTTTATTTATATTTTAAAAAGTAAAATTATAATTCTTTTAAAAATATTCATTTTAATTCATTTTAACTTCTTTTTTTCTTTCTATAACAATGGTTATTTAGAGATAGAAAGTATTTTTTTTAGAGTCATATTTTATTTGTTTACCTAAAAATACCATTTTTATTATAATAGAACTATATATAGATCAATTTAAAAGGACTCATTTTGTAATATTTATGTATGAACAATTTAGATGGATTCATTTTGTTAGTTCTATCAATGGATTTGCCCGACTCGATTCTATTTTAAAATTGATTTAACTAGACAAAAAAAATGAATTGTTTTAGATTATTTTTTAGAATAAACTAAAATGTGGACAGATTGACTCGGTCCATTGTCCAACCTTTAAATGGGTCCCTCAACCTTTAAATGGGTCCCACATTTTCCAGCCATTAAGATAAGTTAGTTTTATGACTCGTAAGGCCACGAAAGCAAGCGCTTTAGGTCTCTCTAAAAAAACAAAATTTTTTACTTAAAAAAAGGTCTCAAATATTTTTTTATCTGTGAAAAAGGTCTCAGATTTTAATATTTTTAAAACTAATTTTGATAAAATTTTATATAAATTAAATAAAATATTTTGTTTTTATTACAAATTATTTAATACTTATCTCAGTACAACTAAATTGGTTAATTATAACAGTAGAGATGAGAGAAATATTAATTATAAATTGAATAATCATGAGATAAAAGGTGAGTACATCATTAATATGAGAAATAATAGTCATAAATGGAGAGATCATGAGATAAATAGTCTTGTTAACATGAGTTAGTTGAGTGTTACAATATATACACATTCTTTTCTTATTCAACTAAAATATGAAAAATTTTACATGAGTGTCTGATGTTGCCGTGAGGATGTCTATAGTTCAAAATCAATCTATTCAATAATGTTGAATTTTATAAGTGATAAATAAATAGAAATTTTAAATTAAAAAAATCAAATAAATTTAAAAGCAGTTGAATCCAAATATACTTTGGTAAATAATTGATTTCACAATGTGATTTTAAAAATAAATAATAGTGTAGCTTTTATAAAATAACATGGTTTACCTTATTTTTTTTTGTGATTACAATTCAATATAATTCATGTGTAGCCTTTACAATTACAATCACCGTGTAAAATCAAACACAGGCTTTATCAAATCAATTACAATTCAATCAGATTTAAAATTCAAATCAACCAACAACTTTTTCTTTCATATTTTCAATAACATAAGTTAATAAAAAAAATATACTAGTAAGTTTTACTAAAAGTCTAGCTGAATATGCACCATAGGAAACAAACCGATATTATTGTCTGAAAAAACACTAACTTCTTTAAATTCAAATAATGTCAATGGTGCATATTTATTTAAGACCAGCTTAAAAAAATAAAAGGTTCATTGTGTTTTTGTCTCAGTAATTTTGGAGAAATATGATTTTAGTTTTCTATGTAAACTACTTTTTTTAGATTTTACCCCTATAACTTGATATTATATGACACTACTAAATAAACATTTTTTTTTAAAAGCATGAATAACTAATTAATTATATTTTTTTTGTTAAAATTTAAATAAAGATATGATATATATTATATGTAAATGACATAAATACCCTTGTAAATAAATTATATTTATTTTAAAAAGACAAAAGTATATATTTATTAAATTATATAAAAAGACAAAATTATCCTTGTTATAAAATCATAAATGTTTTTTAAAATTAATTATTAATATTTTATTTTAAAATTTAAGATCAAATTCTATTAATTATTTTAATATTTTAGATTATATTTTATAAATTGTTTTTATATTTTTAATTTATTATATTTTATCCTATCCTGCTAGTTTCTAAATCAACTCTTATTCATGATAGAAATTTAAACTAAAAAAAATATGATATGATAGAGTGTTGGATTAACTTATCATGTTATGTTGATACACCAAACATTAAATTCAGACAAAATATGATAATTTATTATTATTATTATTATTATTATTATTATTATTATTATTATTATTATTATTATTATTATTATTATTATTATTATTATTATTATGTCTTTTATTATGTCCATTAAGGAGTCTGTTAATCCTATCAAACTTTGGATTGTACTAATCCTATCAAACTTTGGATTGTACTGATTTTGATTGAATTGTTTTTCAAAATTCTTTGATAAATCAAATCTAAAACAATAACGTAACAAAACATTTGAAAGTAAATAATACATCTATAAAATGACGAAAAAGAAACTCACATGTGAAATTATAACACCGAGAAAGATAAAATAGTGAAGGGGGTGGCTAGCAAAGATGAACAAATACATTTATGCTTCTATTTGATTTCTTTTAAAATAAATCTAATTTTAAAAAAAATATCACAAAAAAAACTATTATTCCACCTCACAACAAATTTTCCATGTGTTAATGTCAAATCAACTTTTAGAAATGTCAAAATTTATGAAAAAACTAAAAATAGAAGAATATCAAGTTACAGGGTAGAATCTGAAACAAAATATTTTAAAGACCAAAAGCATAATAAACCCAAAATAAAATTAGTCAAAAAAAACTTTTAAAAAATAAATATAATACTATAAAATTAGTTAAAAGACCATCAAATTAGTTTTGCCTATTTATTTCTAGTCTGATACGCCAACACAGTGTAAGTTTACATTTAACTAAATTAAAAACTCTTAACTAAATTAGGGCAATATTAGCTATGGGGATATGATGACAACATAAGTGTTTTAAAAAACGAAGATTAGTACCCTATATTAGTTTAAAATAAATAAAAAGCTATATAGACTTTATTTTTTAATATTAATATCAATGATCAGTGATGATCTTGATTAATAAGACTCAATATAGACACAACGCTAAGTACGTAGTTTCCAACAATTTGAAATTAAAACTAGTACTATCTTGAAAAATATTTGATAGATACCGAAGAAAACATTATTCTATGAATTATAAAAAAAATGACTGTGCTTTGTGTTTCTGTTTCAAACCTTCACTCATGGTAGGTGCTAACTGCTAAGGAATAAGGCCTGCTGTGTGCTAATATATTCAATTTGGATAATTTATTTTATTTTCAAATTTAACTGGTGAAGAAAAGTGAAATATGAGCTGTTGGTTGCTTGTTTGTTTTACAGGAAGAATACGGAATTGTATGGTCAGCTTGCCAAAGGCCAAAGCCCAAAGGTCAGCCATGCATGTTATTAGATATATTTAAAATTATCTTTAAATATAAGTCTCACTTCAATTTTCAAAAATATATTTTTGAAATATACTATCATCTCTAAATATTAAATTTATTAGTTGTATTAGTTTTTTTTTTTTTTTTTTGATAATTTTGATAATAGATAATTATTTTACATGTTTACTTTAGAAGGGAGAGAATTAGTAAGTGTTAATAATATAGTATTTATTGATGGTGGTAGAAAAAGATATAAATTAATTAGAAATATAATAATAAAAAATATTATTAATATTAGTTTAGGGTTTTATTATTATATTTGTAAGAAATAATTTTTGCGAGGTTTTGAATTGATCTCGAGACATGATGTTCATCCTAACGGCATTCGCCAAATGAGTTATAACTTAATAATTAAAATATTATATATTCAATTATCGATAATTTATCAAATTTTGTGTTTTTATCTTCCAAGATAAAATAAAAAATAAAAAATCTTGCTAACATTTGTCTCTAAGACACTTGTTAAAGATTCTAAAAGTATAATTTATTTATTAAAAAAAATAAAAATTTGAATTCTCAAAATATTGAATACATAAGTTCTAAAATAATTTTTTTATATTTTTTCGGTGTCCTAATTAGAGTTTTCCTTTTATTTATACTATAAAATATAATTGTTTTGTGTATTAATAAAACAGTAATTAAGAAAGACCCTTGGTTGCTAAAAATAGTGGTGAAAATAATACCATGTGAGATGAAGGCTTGATATCTAATATCAATTTTGTCATGCATTATGTACGTGAAAAGTGGTTCACTAAACATTGGCCTTAACCTTAAATCCTTGATTCTCTTTACCGATTCATGAAGTGAACATTAACCTTAAAAGAATGTATGTATACATAATGCACAAATGATTACCGATGATTGTTGAATTATTGCAGTTTATGGTTTTTGCTTGCTCAGGTTAATTTAAGCTAGTTAATTTTTCCATCAATTAATGTTTGACTATATTATAAGGATTACATGAATTAAAATTTGACTAACCTTTTCTGTTAATTATTGCAGACGAAGTATTCAGGAACAGGGGCTGCCATTGAATATGCAGTCCTACATTTAAAGGTAAAATAAATAGCCAGACAGAACATTCCTCTTATCTTATCAGATATGATAGAGCAGTTTTGGTGGGTCATATATCCAATTTAGGCTATAGCATGGATTAAAATTGCAGTTGGGTTTGCAATTATATTGCGGACAAAGCGGCCTAGATTGCAATTATAATACTGTTGTGGACACTTTAAAATCTGTAATATTGCAGCTGCAATTGCAGTTGCACACATCAATTTAAAACCATGTAATCAAAGAATTATAACCCTAAACTCTACCATATCACACCAATTCCTTTAAGAATTGTAGAGTAAATGGCCTATCAATTTTTTTATATGTATGCTAATAAAGGGAATGTGTTACAGGTGGAGAATATTGTGGTTATTGGACACAGTTGCTGTGGTGGTATAAAGGGCCTCATGTCCATCCCAGATGATGGGACAACATCAAGGTAAGTCTATAAACTATTAGCCATATCTTAAAATAAGGATTAATTGTTCGTTTAAAGACCTGCAATATATATAATTCTAGAAAGAAAACAAGAAGCAATTCTAACACTACAAATTGCACACACACAAACACTGCAAATACCAGAAAGAACAATTAAACAAGGAAAGAGATTAATACCAGATATACATTCCTAAAATGCTTACTCAAAATATTTTACAGTCCTAAAATGCTTAGTAGGACTAATTTTATTGGTCCTGTTAGAGTCTCATAAATTTTATTCTACTAAACAGTGATGTTTATGAATTTAATTGGATTTTTATTTTTAAAAAAAATAACAAACATTATGACCTTGAAAATAATTTTCTGTGTTTGTGATCATACAGCGACTTCATAGAGCAATGGGTCCAAATTTGTAATCCAGCAAAGTCCAAAGTTAAACAAGAAGCAAGCAAATTAGATTTCTCTGAGCAGTGTACAAACTGCGAGAAGGCAAGTATATCTTATTTTAAGCTTTTAACATATGACTTGACGACTAATTTTTGAATTTTTTAAAATGCTTTTTGAATTTTAAATTATTTTGAAATTTGGAATTTATTCATTTATTTATTTTTAAATTATATACATCACAATTTTCTAAATTACATATTTTAAATTTTTAATTTATTTATATCTATAATCTCAAATATTTTAAGTTTTTTTTTTAAAAAAGAATCAATATAATAACACAATACATGGTGTTTATTGGGATAACTATATATACTATTAAAATTTATTTTACTTAATTTAAAATGATAAAGTGTAGTTTATATATATATATATATTTAATTATATTTTTTTAATTAAATTTTACATTACTTTTAGAGTAAAAAACATTCAAAATAAATTAATTAATTTGCTTCAAACTCAAACTTAATCAATTTTACAAAAATCACGTTAATTTCAAAATGATGTTTGCGTTGGCTTAAAAAAATGATGTTTGTGTCACTATTTAGTATTTATGCACATAGTATGTTTGTTAAAAGGTTTATAACTTAGCATAGTATAAGGGCTTAACTCTATTGGCATTTGAATCTAATGCTTCCAAATTTAGTCAAGCAGTCTCTTAGCCAAGTTTCTCTATTCCAACAGGAAGCTGTTAATGTATCCCTTGGGAACCTTTTGAATTATCCATTTGTGAAAGATGCGGTTTTGAAGAAAACCCTCGCTTTGAAAGGTGCACATTACGATTTTGTTAAAGGAGCATTTGAGCTGTGGGATTTGGACTTCAAAATTTCACCCTCAGTGTCCTTTTAAGATCAACAAAGCATCAAAAGAAAGGGTTCTTACCCTGCAACGCATGATGTGCATGAGTATGACTCCTCAAGTATTTCCTTTAACAAAATCCGCAAAAAAGAAGCATACACTTAACAAAAATAATGGTCTTTGATGATTTGATCTACATAATAATGTTTGCTTTCTGTTTTTAGTGGTTTCATTTGGTAAACTTGTAGAATAATAGTACCCATTAAAATTGACAAATGCATTTGGGTAACTCGTCATGGAGCTTGAGTGGGCTAGGCAAACTGATCACCCAATTTTTTTAATATTTTAATTCAACTGTCAAATTTTTATTCAATTCTTTTGAACCTTTCAGAAAAATTCTATCCAACTTGTGTTATTCTATTTTTTTTATTTTTTAAAAAAAGCTATTGGAATTCATTGAGTCCCATCCGTACTTTTCTTTTTACAAGCCAAAAAATAATATATTAAATAAATATTCTAGATACAAGATGTATCAAGAATAAAAAGAAAATAAAGATTATGCAATTATAATTGATATCAGAGAGTCACAACCACAACATTATCTCACCCTACAAACCATTTAAAATGGGCTCTTAGCCACAAACAAAGTTAATACACCCTAAAGGGTGATAAGACCATCGAGGATATCTATAATTAAAACTTTTTAATAACATTAATTTAACTTTTTCAATGATAATATTAACATTTAAGATATACCGACAAAAAATCACTCAATTTCTAACTTTTTAAATTGCACAATATGTTTCCAACAAAATTAACTTGAGTTTTTGACGAACTGCACGACAACATAAAAATAAATCATTAAACTGATTAGTATTCACTACGTCAAAAATACGTTTTATTGTGTTTATTTTGATATTTTATAGTATTTATAAGAGTTATTAATGTTGACGTTAATAAAAATAGGTGGCATTTTATAACATTTATTATAAAAGAAGTGCTATAAATGACTTAATAAACACTATATGAGCTATAAAAGAAAGGCAGGTCACCTATAACAGCGTTTAATAAGAATTATTAGAATAATTTAAAAAAAAATAAAAGACTGACCAATTCAATATACCTGTTATAACACATCAAAACCTAATATTATTTGTAATTACTAGGTTTTTTACCTTAATTAATTATGGTGATTTTATTACTAATATTTATATATTTTCTTAATTTATAACAATTATAAAATATGTAATAAATTTATCAAAATGCTCAAGTTTTCATAAAAGTATAATCATGGTAACATAAATATCCTTAAAATATAAAATGGGATATAATACAATTCATAATAGCCAAAAAGAAATCTTATTTTAAGGAAAAAAAAAGTGTTGCTAGCACCAGATAATCTCTTGCATCCTTGAATGAAATAGACTTACTTGCACTTAAGATAACAAAAATAAAATTTAGTTAAAATATTTCAAATTGCAATTAACATATTTTAAAGAAAAAGTTTGACACTATTTGAAACTACAAATATAAATCTACACCCCACCCCATATACCATAAGCTACTTGTGGAAGATATAATATCATATGTCTAAAATTAAAGAAAGTTTATCATCACTGATTATCAAAAAATTTCATACAAACATTTTTATACCAACTGAGTTAAGTTGCTACAAGTATGAACATTTTTACTCTTTATGACAATGACAAGCTAATTAATATAAAAGAGACTTGAGTTTCTTTGATACTCCATAATATGTAAAAACATCAATCAATATAGGAACATATATACATAATGTTTGAAAGTGAGAATAAAAATTAGAATGTTAAGAAACTTCGCATCCTTATATTTTCTTGGACCATATCCAACATCAAAGTATTAACTCATGATTCTTAAAACCAAACAAATTATCATGTCGATATGCATAAACAAAAAGTAATGAGTTGCAGGCTTGCAATTAAAAAATAAAAAGTTATGATGAAATGACCATAACATGATATTCAAGTATCTATATAGGCATCAAATATAAAAACCAACAAAATATGCAACAAGTTACCTACATCATCATGACAAAAATCCATTATTTCAAAAAATCACAAGTTACCTACATCTCAAATCAAAAAATCAACAATAACATAATATCCTTTTATGGAAACTTAGGAAAATGTGACATTATTTCAAATATAAAGGTATTACCTTTTGAATAGCTCTCCAAGCGGCTTCATCCCTTCTATGAAGTTTAGAGTGGACTACTTTTAAATGATTTTATCCGTAGATCTTTTGGTTTCTAATGATAGCCAAATAAATTTGTCAAAACAACTTGAAATATATCAAGCATTATGTAGAATGAACACCAAAGAGTTTACCGATTATGTAGCACCGATACTTCTTATCGAAGATGTGCTGTGATGTTTGACATGTGTTCATGTCCAACACCGACATGATATATATGACTCATAGAAAACTATGATGTAATGCAACTTTTTTTTTTATAACATTTTTAAATTATAAGACAATTTTAAGAAATATTGGTTAATGGGTCAACTTATTTGGTTCATAGCCTGTAGAGTGTTCGGCTGGGCCAATGAATTAGTGGCCCAAAATAATATTGAGACAACCTAAGCTAACTCAATTTCGTTAGCCCAAATGGACGACTCATATACCTAATCAATTTTCAACTCCTTGCAGCGGAACCCAATAATTCTAATTTTCTATACTAAATATTGGGGTAGGAAAGTACTTTCCTTCTTGAAACCCTCTACATCTTCTATTGCTCAAAGTAACTGGTTACCTTTTTAGTTTTTACACAAACACTCTATTGAAGGGAAAATAACGGTCAAATGATATTTAGAAATTCAGAGTTCTATACCTAATACCTTACCTCAATGTCAAGTTTCAAAATATATTTTATTTTATATAAATCTCGTGTTCATACTCTTAGAGAAGAAAGGAAATGTAATACTACACTTAATGATTTTATTGATAACGATGATATGTATTTATACTACACAAGTGAGTCTATGATTCATAACAAACTTGATCTAGTCACATTAACTAACTAACCAACCTTATGACTTGTAACTACCATGAGCTTATCAAACTCACTAACTAAGGAGCTTATGACTCATAACTACATTATACTTGAGTTAATCATCATAACACTCTTATCTAATTCAAGTATTTACATAATAATACTCCTAATGCTCTTCATAACTCTTGAAACCGATCTAACTTCAAAAGTTTTGTGAATATGTTAGCAACCACTAGTGCAATTAAACCTTGTTAGATCGGTTCCTATTTACTTGTTAGATCAGTTTCTTATCCGATCTAACATCAAATGTTGTAATAAATAGTTAATTATTAAATCAGCTAAAATAATAGATGTAACAAGTCACATTCAAAAATGATTTATTAGATCGGTTAAATTTGAACCAATATAATAAGTCAAATTCAAAAATGATTTATTAGATCGGTTAAATTTGAACCAATATAACAAGTCAAATTCAAAATTAATCTATTAGATCGATTAAATTTGAACCAATATAACAAGTCAAATTCAAAATTGATTTATCACAACAGTTAAATTTGAACCAATATTACAAGTCATATTCAAAATTGTTTATTTTATCGATGAGCCACTCGATTTAAATAATTAACTTTTTAATTTTTTGTTCTTTATAACTTTCACCCCTTACATATGCGTCCTCATAATTTCACATATTACATTATTAACTAGAATTTCTCATTCAACCATAAAACACAAAACTTCATACGAAGCTTTACATTTAAAAATCAATGACAATGAGTCATAATTTTTTTACAAAATCTAAATTATCAAATTTAGAGCTACATAATATTCACTAGTTAAAAAAAACATTATCTTCTATTAACAGTCTAAAGATACTAAAATAATACAAGTTTTTCAAGCATTTTCTATTAGTTCAAGAATCAAGTTTGCACAACGTTGTCGGACATTCATCATTTCTTCATCTTCGAATGGTTTTGATTCTCCAAATATCTGAATTATAAACATTGCAATAACAAAGTTATCTAAATCATGTGACTATAAAAATCATAAGTAGTTAATTAATACTAACTTTGAAAAAATCTATCACATACCCGCATCCATGAATCAACAAGACCACTAGATACAATGTTCAACATATGTATCATAATGTAGTAACCACACTCATAACCTTTAGGTTGTCTTTGACACTAAAATTGAATATTATATTCTAAAGTGTAGTACCACTAAAATATAAAAATATATAGTTGACCTATGCTCAAATCATTATATTTTTTGAAGAGCATGTTGTATTTAAATATTTACATAAAAATTAATACACTCAACATATATATGTATTAAAGGTCTGCTTGATTGTTTATACACATTGTTATAGACATAAATGATTTCAGTTCACACGACTAGATGGTAACTACCTATCCACTACTAACAAAAATGCTAGAAATTCTATAATGACTCTGGAAAAAACACCTTTACGAAGTGCAAGACAAATACTAACTCAAATTAAGCACATGAAAGATAACAACCAATCAATGTGTGGTTCTGTTGTGTTTAGTATAAAAAAGGTCTATTTCATTGAGCATTTTTTTAGTTTGATTTGATTTCATCTCTCCAATTTAGGATCATGTTAATTTGCTATGGTGAAAATTCACCCTCGACTACATAGTGTCATTTCTAGATTAATAACCTTATTTTAATTTTTTAAATGAAAACAATATCTTTCTAGATTCTAAAAATATTTATTATGTAAAATATTAGCTACAGCAAGAACAATGGTTGAGAAAATGGCAGGTCTGAACTTCATTGACCCACAACAAGAACAATGGCTTCAAAATCAACTCTTTTGAAATTGATTAAGATGTGGACATAATTATCTCGAATAGGACATTAATCTATGCAAAAGCATAAACAAGCCCAAAGATACTGTTGACAAACAATTTTACTATATACAAAGTTTATTATTTACTATACCTCTCCAACATTATAATAGTAGATATATTTTACAGTTTCAAAAATAAGAGTATGAACACATTAAGCAACAACCAACACAAATCACAAACTCAAATTGACAAATGTGTTTAAAAAATTATAGCATTATACTTATTATTAACAGAGACAATATCACAAACACATAGCACACAGTTTTAAAGGATGATTGAAAATTGAGATAACTACTACTACTCAAATTTCTCCATCAATTAAAGATTAATAATAAGAAAAATTAACAATGAAATAATTTTAGATTGTTGAGTAACAAACAAAAATTATTAGAAAATTATCGGAGAAAGCCACAAACACTTCTCGATAGTGAAAGAAATTGACTGAAAGCTGCGCCGGACCAACTCGCGGACGATGAAAGCTGAAAGCTGCGATTCACGTTTTCACTGAAGGATGAAGGTTAAATGTGGAAGGATGAAAACGTTTTCACTGAAGTATGAAAGTTAAATGTGGCTGGGTCTGATGAAAAACGAATGTTGAAGGATGAAAAATGAGTTTGGATTCGCGGGTTTGTGGGTTTGCAGAAGGATGAAGAAGAACGAATGATGAAGATGAAAAAATGAAAGGGTTGGCTCGCGTGATTTCTTATTCTTTAGTTTTTTTTTAAAGGCTTGTTAGATCGGTCTAACAAAATCTGTAATAATAACAAATTTGCCACTGCCTTTTTTGTGTGTAGTCTTTTTCTTTTTTAATATATATGTTAGAACAGATCTAACAAAATTTATTATAATAATAAATTTACTATAGCTTTTTTGTATGTGCAATTTTTATTTTTATTTTTAATATGTAATTGAACTGATCTAATAAAATTTATTATAATAATAAATTTACTACAATGAACCTTGCAAATATCTTAGTATCCTCTTTGCAGCTGTTAAATGTGGCCTTTTTGGAGCCTCCATGAACCTTCTAATTAGCCTCACTCCATAGCAAATATATGGTCTACTATTACACAAGTACCTTAATGAGCCCACTATTTTTTTGAACAAAGCATTGTCCACTGAATCCTTTTCATTGCTCTTCTCCAATTTCATATTGCTTTCAGTTGGTGTGATGATTGAATTACACCCTGCCACGTTGAATGTTTTCAATATCTCACGTGTGTACTTCTTTTGATGCATCACTAAATCTTCTTTGGTTACTGTAAACTCCTTGCCAAGAAAGTAAGCTAACATTCCCAAGTTAGTCATTTCAAATTCAAACTTCAATTGCACTTTCCATTCTTCAACTTCTTTGGAATTTTCTCTAGTTATCAATAAATCATTCATATAGAGACAAATTATTAATCCTGACCTTGTATGTATTGATTTAAAATATACTCCATGCTCCACAATACATCTTGACATACCAAGCTGAATGAAAAAGGAAAATATTTTTATATTCCATGCTCTATGTGCTTGCTTCAAGCCATATAGAGCTTTATCCAATTTGTATACCATATTCTTTTTTCCATGTTATCTCAAAACCTGGTAGTTGTGAGACATATACCTCTTCATCAATAGTGGCCAATTTTGTGCATTTTCTAAAGCTACTATTAATCTGTTTGTCTCAACCCTTGCAATAGATGCAAATACTTCTGTGTAATCCAAGCCTGCTCTTCGTATAAATCCTTTAGCAACCAATCTCACCTTGTACTTGGCTATTGATCCATTGGGATTAAGCTTCAACTTGCATACCCACTTAACATCTATCTTTTTCTTATTTCATGGCAGCTCAGTCAGATACCAAGTCTTATTCTTTTCAATGGCTCTCAATTCTTCCATCATGGCGTTCTTCTAATTCTCATATTGTATTTCTTCATCTAAGCTGATTGGCTCATAATTGGTAAACAAAGAAAAGTGCACTAAGTCACCCTCATTAGTTATTACATTATTAGAAAATAGTTTATGTCATGCCAGTCTAGTAGACAATTGTCTATTCCTTTGAGATCTTAGCAACTCCTGCCTATCTCCATCATTTTCTGGTTATGGCTTATTTGTCTCAGCCGCTTGCTTATCATCTTTAGCATTTATCTCATAATACTAATGACTTAGGCTGCTGCAAGCTTGGTTTTAGCTCCAAGTTTGTAACTCTACAACTATAACATCTATACTAAACTGAACTTTTTTCTCTCTTGAATCAAACAATTTTTATGTACATGTTGGATGATATCCCACTAGTATCATGACTCCATTTTTCTCTAGAAAAAATTTCCTTTGTTGGTCTGGAACATGTTTGTAGCATAATGAGCGAAAAACCTTCAAATGCTTGATTGATGACTTGTGTCCATTCCACACCATATCTGGAACAATTCCATTCAGCCTTTTTGTAGGACATTTGTTCAGAATATACAATATAGTAGCCATTGTCTCTCCCAAGAAATAATTGGGCAATGCCTTCTCTTTCAACATACTCCTTACCATGTTCAAAATTGTTTTTTTTCTTTTTTCAGCCAAACCATTCTATTGAGGTGTGTATGGTATTGTAATTTCATGTTGAATACCTCTTGACTCTCATAAGGTCTTAAATTCATTTGAGGTTTATTCTCGACCTTTCTCGATTCTCAATATCTTGAGAACCTCTCACTTTGTTTTTCCGCAAATTGAATAAACTTCTTGAACACATATAATTATTCACATTTAGTTTTAATCAAATAGATTCACGTCGTTCTACTAAACTCATCTACAAAGGAGATACAATATATATTACCTCGTAGTGAATTCAAAAGGTCCACAAATACCTTAATGCAGCACACCTAAAATTCCTTTGGCCCTCATCTAGAGTTCAGTCTTGAAGGAATTTCTTGTTTCCCCACCATACACACTTCACATAATTTTTCTAGTGCTACAATCACAGGTTGGCCAACCTTCATATGCTTGGCTCCAAGTTCGTGTAAACTCCTAAAGTTCAGGGGTTCAAACCTTAAGTGCCACAACCAACAATCCTCTAAGGATTCCACTAGCTTTAAGAACTTGAATTCAGTAGCTTTAATATTAATTTCAAAAGTTTTGTTCTTTGATAAAGGTACTTTTAAAACTAATCTTTTTGAGGAATCAAACATTTATAGCATTAATTATTCATCACCACTTAAAACCCCTTTTGAACTAACTATCCAATACCAAGTAAATTTCTCTTCATAGCTGGTACATAAAAGACATCTTTAATTATCACATAATTGTCATTCCTTCTCTTGATAATCATTATGCCATTTCCTTCAGCATTCAATGATCTATCGTTTGCAAAGCAAATCTTGGTATTTCTTTAGGTATCTAAGTCCACCGTCCATTCTTTGGGACTTGTCATGTGGTTGGAGCAACTTGTATCAAGGAACTACATCATACTTTGATCTGAATCATTAGTAACTATAGTCATCAACATCACTGAGTCTGAATCAATGTCTTCTTCTTGAGCAACAAATGTCTCTTCTTCAATGGGTTTCTTCTTTTTACCTTTTCCATGCCAACGGTCATTAGCAAAATTACCATATTTTTCACAGTTGAAAACTGAACTGTGCTCTTATTAATCCCTTTTGACTTGCTTGTTGATTTTGAAGGTCTTCACCCTCTTTTGATTGAGGATTCAGACTTATCATCACACTTCCCGATATTCTTGACTTGCTTATCCTTACATTTCTTCCATTTCTTCTTGTTGACTTGAGCCTGCAAAGCTTGTTCAACTGATTTCTCACCAGTCCTCTCTGTTAATCTCATTTCTTTGGCCTCCAAAAATGCGTTGTAATTCATCTATTTTCAAGGAGGCAGTATCCTTAGTTTCTTCAACTACACACATGATGTACTCAAATTTAGAGGTTAAAAAATGCATAACATTATCATCACGCTTCACAGTATTCTTGACATGCTTATCCTTCCATTTCCTCCACTTCTTCTTGTTGACTTGAGCCTGCAAAGCTTTTTCAACTGATTTCTCACCATTCCTCTATGTTAATCTCATTTCTTTGGCCTCCAAAGTGCTTTGTAATTCATCAATTGTCAAGGAGGCAGTATCCTTAGTTTCTTCAACTGCACACATGATGTAGTCAAATTTAGAGGTTAAAGAATGCATAACATTTTCACACACCTGGTGATATGTGAGCTTTTCACCATTTTGAGCCAGAGATTGCAATGTTCCTCACCTTAGTAATGAAATCAAACACCTTCTCTTAATCCTCCATTTGCAACAACTCATATATATTTTTTTTAATGCTTGAAACTTCACCTTATTCACTTTGTCACGTCCAGTATAACACTTCTTAAGAATATCCTATGCTTGTTTGGCAGTGGTTGCAGCATAAATTTTATCAAAGTTGGCATCATCAACACTTTGATGAATGAGAAGTAAAGCTTTGCAGTCTTTCTTTCTGAATCATTTGCAGCATCACCGTGATTAGAATAACTATTCTTGACAATCTCCATAACTTCTTGAAAACCAATGAGAAGCTTCCTTTGCACATGCCATCATTCCTTGTTTTTCCTTCAAGCTTCAATAACTGTGATGGCAAGTTTCCATTCAAATACATTGTTAAACTTACTAATCACTTATGTTTACCTCACTTATCACTCGTATTTTGGCGTAGAGAAAGTGGTGTAAGATTGACCCTGGACACCACTTAGAGAAGAAAAGAAATGTAATACAACACCTAATGATTGAATAAACATTCAAATTTTATTGATCATAATGATATGTATTTATATTACACAAGTGACTCTATGATTCATAATAAACTTGATCTACTCACATTAACTAACTAACTAACCAACCTTATGACTTGTAACTACCATGAGCTTATCAAACTCACTAACTAATAAGCTTATGACTCATAACTAATATTATACTTGAGTTAATCATCACTAACACATACAATATTTAATCGTTAGTACGTATGAACTACTGATCCAATTATACAATATAACTAGAAACCATATTATTGCTTTATAGTTAACTAAGCATGTATTACTCTTTTTTCTTTGATTTAAAATAATTTAGATTAAAGGAGGCATCGACCAAACAAGAATTTACCGTAGAATTTATTCTTTTTTTATTTGTTAAAAAAATCATAGAATTTACGCATAGTTTAGAAACTGAATGATTCTATACTTAAACTGAAGTTACACTACGCGAAAAACGCATTTTGCAGAGCTTTTTTTAAGCCATTTACAGCACTTTTTCAAAAAATTAAGCGTTGTAGTATCTAGCGCTGTAAAAAGATATAACAACGTTTTTTAAAATAAAGAAGCGCTATAAAATATGTTGATATATTGCGCGCTTGTTATACTCGTTTTACAGCGCTTTTTAGACAAAGCGTTGTAAATGGTGCATTCAATATTGCATTATTATGCACCTATTACATCGTTTTTTTGAGAAAGTGTTGTAAATGGTGCAAACAATAGATGCATTATTATGCACTTATTACAGCGCTTTTTGTAAATAGTGCATTCAATATAGCATTATTATGCACCTATTATAGTGCTTTTTTGAGATAGCGCTGTAAAAGGTGCAAACAATAGATGCATTATTATGCACCTATTATAGCACTTTTTTGAAAAAGCGCTGTAAAATGTGCATTCAATATAGCATTATTATGCACCTATTATAGCGCTTTTTTGAGAAAGCGCTGTAAAAGGTACATCCAATATAACATTATTATGCACCTATTACAGCGCTTTTTAGAAAAAGCGCTGTAAAAGATGCATTCTTATTTTAGTTTTATTAAAAAACGTTGTAAATGAAATTTTTAAAAAGTGCTTTTTTAATTTTTTTTTCCAAAATCATTTTCATCCAGAATCAGTTTACAATCAGTTCACACAATCAGTACACAACAAAACAGAACTATATAACTTTATAATTTAACTTTATAACTTTACATATTTACACAATCAGTTAACAACATATTCATATACATATTCATATAACTACATATTCACAACTTTACAAATGTGTCCTATTCATATACATATAACTATCAGAACTATACATAACAGAACTACCATATATTCATATAACTATCCCTTGCAACATGTCATTTCCCAGCAAATCAAATAATTTTCATTTCAATCACATACTAACACTAGTCTTCATTTATTTCAATTAGATCTCTTTCAGAGTATATTAGACTGGAATTGTCAAAGTACTGTGCGATATAAAAATTGAACATAAATAAGTTAGAATCAAATATATACATAGTTTATATATGAAAATCAAATAATGAAAATATCGTATCGTTCCTGGGATTATAGTTTGATTCATATCAACAATCTCCTTCATGAATCGCAATATATAGTACCCAAAATCGATATTGTTAGTTTGACAAAGGCACTATAAAATAAAACATATAAGTCAATAAATATTTGTGCATTGATTGTAAATGAAATTTTAAAGGCACATATTTCAAACCTTTATTGGAATCCATGTGATGTTATTTGACTTTTGCTTCGACACTGTAGCACCTCTTTGAGTTCAATAAACTTGTAAAGCACTATTGAATAAATAAATGTGATTATTATAGCATTAACAAACACATTAT
>NC_021166.2:22652168-22685469 GCF_000331145.2 Cicer arietinum
GGAGACAAGAATGAAAATCTATTTGACAATCTGGGCGTGCACACCAAGTTCTCATACAAAAACCTTCAATGAAAATTTCAAATTAGATTAATTACCAATAAATTAAATTAATTACCAATAAATGCAATTAAAAGTAATTTTTACCTAATGTACAAGCTGATGACAGTAGCACTCAGCTCCTTATGGTTGAGAAGTTCGTATATGTGCTCTTTTTCAAGTAGTTCTTCATGCTTATGATGCGTAAATCGTTGTTGCTGCCCCAATTCGTTTTTACCTTTATGTCAAGACACGACCCATATCGAGCATGACATGGCTGACTTATTTTAGGAGCAGGAGCAGCAACTGATTTTCCTCGATCCAGTTTTTGAACAGCAACTTTGGCAGCTTTATTTCCCCGATCTAGTTTTTGAGCTGCAACTTTGTCGGCTTTATTTTTACCACGAACATACAGTTGTGGTGCGGAAACTGGTTAATTCTGGCGGCTGGTTTGTTGTGCGGGTGGTTTATTGGATTGAATCTGAAAAAATGAGGTTAATTAGTTTTTTAGTTTATTGAATCTGAAAAAATAACAAACCTTACAGAATAAATGTGACAAACCTTTTCCGGCGATGTGATTGACTCGTTTTTGGGAATCTTCTTATCATTCCCTTTATACTTTGTCTGAATCTAAATAAATGTGAAATTAAAGTTAACAGCGGAAAAAAATCAGCAATTAAATATAATCAATCATAATCATATATCGTGCAATTAAATATACATATCAATTAAACATACATTTCAATTAATTAAACATACCTTATCAAGGGCAACAAGATGTGTGGGCCATGCCACATAACTACCAATTGCTTCGCCCAAATAATTCATACATGCATCGTCGTCCGGTATAAGCAACGGTGCATTTGGTTCCAAAGCAATAACTGGTGATACTTTGATATGGCCCGCATGGATCGATGTGTTGTGCAATACTTCATCCAAAGTATTGTACAATGTTCCTTTTCCGACCTTGCGATGAGTAGGGGAGGATAAGTACAACACGCAAGGAGTGACACCCTAAATCAATGGTTAATACATAAGTACGTGAAACAATTAGGTTGAATGAATTTCTTATTTTGAGACTTTTGAGACCAATGTTGCAACTCGCGTTTTCACTCTCCATTTGTATTTCATGTTGGAGCTTATCCGAAAGTTGCTTGTCTTTATTCGTCTTCACCAAGAGTGCCACTTGCTCTAATAGAAATTTGAGCTTCTCTAATACCTCCTCATTAGATGGATTTTGGCGCTTCTCTTGTGAAAAATAGCATTTAGGAGTTACGTCAAATCATTTCCCCCTCACGCGACCAGAATATTCAAGAACATTAAACACTTTACTGAGAATGTCCCTACAACTAGCTTTGTTGTCCGCTTGATTTTCTGAACTTTGTTCGAGATTCTCCTAAAATACACGTAGGATTAAAAAGATTAGTTCAATATCATTTTTAAAATACAATATTAAAAAATATTAAAGTGATAATATACTTACACAAAGTTCTATTACTTTTTGAACATTTTCGTTATCAACCACTCCATCTTTATTTACACGAGCTTTCTTCCACAAGATATGACGACCCAACGGTTGATCGAATTGGGTGTCTTGTAGCTATTCGTTAAGATCATAAACAAAATATTAGTTAGAAACTATAGTTTATAATGTACCACATTATATAAAAGTGATGTTTAATTACGTACAAGTTTTTGCTCTAGACGTGCATATCCCATACGAGATTTTTTGTATGGGTGCGTCGGATTTTTTGTCCTCTCGCGATTTGCCTTACTTATATTCTATATAAAAAAAATAACAATCGCGTAAAAATTTAAAATACGCTATGAATATGAATAATAAAACACAAATGCTAATAAATTAATCACTTACCACAAACGTTGGGTCTAAACGTTTTGCTACAAATGCGCTCCATTCTTCATTTGATATATAATGTTTATATATTTTTGGAGCTTCAGCATTCATAATTCCTACACGATCTTTTAGATAGCAATTTGAGAGGTGAGATCTAAAATCCCATTGTATTTTCCCGGTAACTCTCAACACATAAGTCTTTCTCACCTCATCAACAGCAAAAGTAGTCTGCAAACGAAATAAAGATATAGTTTGAGTAAAGTATTTCAATGGAAAAAATAATAAGTAACAAAAAAGTGGATCAAAAAAGTTACTTGTATATCAACCCACAGTATATCTTTCGCATCCTTCAACCCCTTATCTCTCCAATCGTCAATTGTGATGGGGATACTCTGAGGAACAACAACCCCAATATAACTTACAAACATGGAACTGTTGGGGTCAATTGGTTGACCACTCTCATTCCATCCAACCTAATAAACTCATATAGTAAGTACATGCTTTCAAAAAAGATAAAAAAAAAAAAATAAACAGCAAACAAAATATAGTATACCTCAAATTTTATGCCACTACTCCTTGCTTTTATGACATTTTGCATGATTGTTGCACCACGTTTGACTTCATTTTCATAAGTCTTAGGGTTGACAACTTCCTCATTTTGATGATTTAAATCCTTGTTGGTATCCATTTATCTACAACAAGTTCAACATGCAGTTCAGTATAACTTCAACAAGTTCAACATGCAGTAGTCTAAGTACGTAGCAGTATAAGTTCAACATGCATTTTTGTGATAATAAAAAATTAATAAATACAATACCTGAAAAATAGAAGAACAGTAGGGTTACGACGCAGAAATATGAACAAAGAAGAACAACACAAAAATACGAACATTTCGTAGGAGAGTAGGGTTCGCAGAAACGAGCGTATGAAGTTTACGTAATGGAGAGTAGGGTTCGCAGAAAAAAGATGGTTCGTAATGGAGAATGAAGAGGAAACAAGTGTATGAAGTTTACGTAATAAGGGTTAGTAACAACGCAATATTGTTCGTAGGGTTCGCAATGAGAAGGAGAATGAAGAGCAGGAGGAAACAAGCGTATATGAAGTTTACGTAATAAAGAGGAAACTGAAGCGGTTACTGTTATATATAAAACCCTACTACAGCACTCCTTATTTTATATTTTTTAAAAGCCTTTTACAACGCTTTTCCACAAAGCACTTTAAAAGGCTTCTTGTGTTTATTATGTGCAAGCAACCTTTTACAGCGTTTTTCCACAAAGAGCTTTAAAAGGCTTCTTTATTTTATTATGTGCAAACGCTATGTGACCATTTTACGTGTTATATATAAAACCCTACTACAACGTTTTTTTTTTTTAAAATCCTGTAAAAGACCTCCTTATTTTATTTTTTTTAAAAGCTTTTTACAACGCTTTTCCACAAAGCGCTTTAAAAGGCTTCTTTGTTTTATTATGTGCAAGCGCTATGTGACCCTTTTACATGTTATATATAAAACCCTACTACAACGCTTTTTTTAAAAAGTGCTGTAAAAGACCTCCTTATTTTATTTTTTTAAAGGCTTTTTTATTATGTGCAAGCGTTATGTGACCTCCTTATTTTTTTAAAGGCTTTTTATAGCGCTTATTGACAAAAGCGCTGTAAAATTACAAAGTTTATGTTCTTTTTAGTTTTTGTTAAATTACAATATAAGTTCAGTTTTTGTAAATTACAATATAATTAGTTAAATACCTATATATATAATTAGTAAAATACCTATATTTGGATTTTCTTTTTCCAAATAATTATTTAACTACCTATATATATATATATCAATGCTAAATTACATGATCAGATCATATTGGGATGATCAGTTAAAGTTCAAGAAAAATTCTCAGTACTCAAACAAAGCTTTTTCAAGTTCAATATAAGTAGAAAATCAGTTCTGGCAAGTCAAACACTTAAATTACATGAACTTAGTATAAAATGCACTTAAAGATCAAGCTAAATATAAGCAGAAAATCAAATACAGTTCAAGCTAAATACTAAAATGCTCAATTATGGCAGATCAAACAATTAAATTTCATGAACTCAGTTCAGATTACATGGCTTATATAAAACAATTAAACACATTAAGATGCCCTTCTTCTTTTCCTGGTGGGATTCACATTTGTTTGTCCACTAACGATACAAAACGATGGATTAATCCAAATTCCCTCATCATGATCATCTCGAAGATATAAACCATCGTCTGTTGAATCAATTTCATGTGGTTGTGATGTTGCAAATAAAATATCATTACCAACATCTTCATCATTATTGTTATCATCACTTATTTTATTGGTCGATAGGACAACAGACCATTTATCATCAGCAGGATCAGTGACATAAAACACTTGTTGAGCTTGCGACGCTAAAATAAAAGGCACATCTTTGTATCCCACCCTATTAAAATAGACAAGCAAGAACCCTGACTCATCAATATGAACGCCATTATTATTATCGACCCACTTGCAACCAAATATGGGAACACGAAACATTGTGTAGTCTAACTCGCATATGCGCTCGATAACCCAAAAATATGATAGATTTGCATATATTGGGTTTTTGTCTTTCGCATTTGAGACATGCATCGCTTCAGCTACGAGAGTGACTCCGCTATTTTGCATAGTGGTTTGATCATCTTGTTCTTTGGTATAAAATGTATAGCCGTTAATTACATAACCGATGTACGAAAAGACATGAAACTCGGACCATTTGCTAGCCACCTCAATCTCTGTGAAATTGATCCGGGGTCTATATCAAACTTTGACTTTATGTGATTATTTAACCATGTTATAAAACTTCGATTGTGCTCTCGAGTTATCCAATTTTGATTCCTATTCATGTTCAAACGAGATAACTGATCAATGTGTATTGTAACATACGGTTGAACCTCATCATCATTGTGCAGAACATACAATTGTGCCTGCTCCCATTCTGTCCTTGATATAGTCAGTAGTCTCCTTCCAGTTATCCCTTCTCCTGATAGTCTTCCCGAATGACGAGACATGGGAAGCCCTATGGATTCAACATTGGACAGATATTCAGTACAAAATTCAGCAGCCTCTTCAACAATGTATCGTTCAGCAATACAACCTTCTGGTCGACTTCTACTTTTTACGTACCCTTTTAATATTTTCATATATCGTTCTATCGGATACATTGTACGAAAAGACATGAAACTCGGACCATTTGCTAGCCACCTCAATCTCTGTGAAATTGATCCGGGGTCTATATCAAACTTTGACTTTATGTGATTATTTAACCATGTTATAAAACTTCGATTGTGCTCTCGAATTATCCAATTTTGATTCCTATTCACGTTCAAACTAGATAATTGATCCATGTGTATTGTAACATGCGGTTCAACCTCATCATCATTGTGCAGAACGTACAAGTGTGCCTGCTCCCATTTTATCCTTGATATAGTCATTAGTCTCTTTCCAATTATCCCTTCTCCTGATATTCTTCCCAAATGACGAGACATGGGAAGCCCTATGGATTCAACATTGGACAAATATTCAGTACAAAATTCAGCAGCTTCTTCGACAAAGTACCGTTCAGCAATACAACCTTCTGGTCGACTTCTACTTTTTACGTACCCTTTTAATATTTTCATATATCGTTCTATCGGATACATCCATCTCATATAAGCTGGCCCACAAAGTTGTGTCTCCTTAACCAGATGAACAGTAAGGTGAACCATTATATCAAAAAACGAGGGTGGGAAATACATTTCAAGCTCACACAAAGTAACAACAATTTCCCTCTGCAATGTCGGTAATTTATGAGGATCGATCATTTTACTATTAATTTCCCTGAAGAAGAAACATAATCTTGTTATGGCTCGTCAAACTTTTTCAGGTAAAATGGAACGTATACCTATTGGTAGCAAATGCTCCATTAGAATATGACAATCATGGGTCTTCAAACCTTTTAACTTGAGGTCTTTCATACAAACTAAATTTTTAATGTTTGAAGAGTATCCTTCTGAAACTTTAACTTCGTGTAGAAATTTGCATAAAACAATTTTTTCCTTTCTAGATAGAGTATGAGCGGCTGGAGGTAGATATGTGCGATTTCCTTTCTTTACGGGACCCAATTCATTTCTTATTCTCATAACGACCAAGTCCAATCTTGCATCGATGCCATCTTTAGACTTTTCTAGAACATTGAGTAACGTACCAATAACACTATCAAATACATTTTTTTCAATATACATCACATCAAGGAAATGTCTTATATACAATGACTTCCAATATGGCAATTCAAAGAAAATTGACTTTTTCTTCCACCCAGTTTTGACCAGCTCTCCCGCAAAAGGTTTGCCAAATTTATTGGTCAAACCATGTACTTTTTCAAGTATTTGATATCTAGTCGGTGCTAAAGGAGCTATACCTTCCTCTGATTTTCCATTGAATGCATTTCTCCACCCACGATACATATGACTATAAGGTAAAAATCTACGATTTCCAAGAAATACATTCTTCTTACAATGTTTCAATCGCATCCAATTTGTACTCTCTTCACATATAGGACATGCACATTGACCTTTAATGCTATATCCTGATAAATTACCATATGCTAGAAAATCATTAATTGTGCCGAACAACATAGTCCTCAAATTGAAACATTCTTTCTTATACCCATCATAAACTTCCACACCTGTCTCCCACATATTTTTTAAATCTTCAATTAAAGGAGTCAAGTATACGTCGATATCATTCCCCGGTTGTTTGGGTCCATAAATTAACAGAGACAACATCATAAACTTACGCTTCATACATAACCATGGGTGTAGGTTATAAATCAACAAAATTACAGGCCACGTGATGTGTGAGATGTTTTGAAGACCATGTGGATTCATTCCATCAGTAGAAAGTGCAAGTCGTAGATTTCTTGACTCTATCCCGAATTCAGGATACTCGTGATCAATTTTTGCCCATTGTGGAGAATCTGCAGGGTGTCGAAACTTTCCATCTCTAATTCTTTCATCTGCATGCCATATCAATTATTTTGAATCTTCTTCACTGTAATACGTGCGCCTAAATCTTGGTATTATAGGAAAACACCACACGACTTCTGCTGGAGTAGATTATTTCTTCTTTTATCGAGAGACATTGCATTTCGGATACGCCTTTAGTAATTCATATTCGTTTCAAAATAAAATGCAATCATTAGGGCACGCATGAATCCTTTCGTAACTCATGCCAATAGAGCACAAAATTCGTTTAGCCTCGTAGGTTCGACTGGGAAGTTCATTATCATCTAGCAACATATCTTTTAAGAGTGTTAATAATTCTATGAAGCTTTTATCAGACCATCCATTACTCGCTTTTAAGTTGTACAACTTTAATATCGCTGACAATCTTGTGAATTTAGTACAACCATTATATAATTGTTTCTCAACAAACTCTCAAACATTTTAGGACAATCATGAAGATCTTCTTCAACTGCTTTTGCAATCTCCTCAACTCGGTTCGGCTCATATGTATCTGTGTCGAAATCAGTTGAAGCATATGTCGAACCATTCTCAAAATTAATGTTTACTTTTTTTTTTCTCACCATGTCTTATCCAACATGTATAGCTTTGATCAATTCCATGCCATACTAAATGTCCTTCCAATTCATCTGCTCTAACGCGTTTTCCAAAACAACATTTTAAACAAGGACAAACGACTCTATTTGGATCTTTTGCATTCTTCACTGCAAACTCAACAAACTCATTCACTCCATTTTCATATTCTTTTGACAATCGATTGGCAGACATCCATTTCTGATCCATATTATATGACCTATATAAATGCAGTTACACAAATAATAAGCTACTAATAACATTATACAACAAATTAATAAATACAGTACCTGAGACAACGTATCCCAATTTTTTATAAAGGAGGAGCAGTAGATGGCCGCACAGTACGTAGAAGAGAGGAGGGTTCCCAGAGTAGAGGAGATGAGGATTCGTAAATTTGTTTTAAATTTGTTTATATTTATTTAAAGTAAATGATTTTTATTTAAAGGGAATGATTTTACAGCGCTTGTGTAATAAGCGTTCTAATAGGTCCTTTAATTATGTGAAAAGCGCTTTAAAAGCGCTTTAAAAGCCATGTAACATAAGGTGGGAGCGCTACATTTTACAGCGCTTGTGTTTAAAGCGCTCAAATAACGATTTTTCTACAACGCTTGTCAAAAAAGCGTTGTTGTATCCTCCGTTATTTTAATAAAATTCTACAATAGCGCTTGTATTTAATAACCGCTTTAAAAGACATGCTATAAAATGTCATTTTTGGCGTAGTATTACAACAAACATGAACGAAAGGTCTAACTATTTATATCAACCCCAGTTGGTATAGCCGATGTTACTCCAAATTCTATATGGTTTAAGTATAAAGAACTATTTCACTCCATTTTGAAGAAATAGTAGCTATCAAACTAAATGTCATAGAAAATTTAGGATATGTTTGATTTTGAGAAGAAAGAGAGAAGAGTAAGAGAAAAAAAAATAGAGTTGACTTGATATATTGTTTGTTATAAGAGAAAAATGAGAGAAATAGAAAAGTAAGAAATGTGTTATACTTTTAAAATATAAAAATATCCTTTTACTAGACAACTTTGATATTGTTTGAATTTGAATGTCATTTCTCATAAATAAAAAATAGTATTTTATTTCATTTTTTAGTAACCTAATATAAATTATTAAATTTTTCATAAAATATAACTTATTTAATTAATATTTTATCTTTTACGATTCAAATATGAGCTTACTATTACTGATAAGTGTAGCAATTTTGGACCTTATTTTTATTATTAGCAATTTTTGGACCTTATTGTTATTATTACAGTGGATTATGTCTTGAAGCATTAACGCATGGGTAATAGTAGGAAAAGTAAAAGTTTCTCTCTCCCCTTTTCTTCGCATATCAACAAAGAAAAGAAAAAGGCACAGGGCCCACAATGTTTTACTTCTCTTCGGTATTTTATCGTCATTTCTCGTTTAAATCTGTCGTAGCAAAGTCTCTC
Source organism: Cicer arietinum (assembly GCF_000331145.2). Classification (NCBI taxonomy): domain Eukaryota; kingdom Viridiplantae; phylum Streptophyta; class Magnoliopsida; order Fabales; family Fabaceae; genus Cicer; species Cicer arietinum. The sequence goes on from NC_021166.2 coordinate 22,661,116, forward strand.
ACCTATCTTTCTCTTGAAACAAACATACAATTAAAGGGAGAAAATGTGACCATCACTAGATACATAGGGTGTGAACTCTTATTTACCGATAAAGTGTGAACAATGAAAATCACTGGATACATAACAAAATTGCCTAAAATTTTTATTTGATTCATGGGATGGGGTATATAACAACCTTTCCAGTAGCTCTGTTTGTTTCAACGTAAGAGAAAGCTTCAACCACCTGATCAAAAGGGAATGGGCCTTTGGGATCAACAATTGGCTTCACTTTTCCACTCTCTAAATAAGGGTTTAGTTTCTTCAGAACTGCTCCATTGGAAGTTACTACAAATCTGAAGCCAGGTGGTGTAACAGCACCTGTAAGTGCAACTACACTGCCACCTTCTTTTATAGCCTTCACTGCCCTATCACATTGCCCTGCAAATATCACCATGTAAGGAGAAATTAAACACCCACTATCAAATTAATTAATGAATATTGAAATATCTTGGAGATCCTACATTGATTAGTAATATCACCAAAATAGTTTAAAATTGTTGGGAGGTTTAAGGAGCACCGGGAACCACTAATAGACCTAGACATTGTCATCACTAGACTTGACGCATTATACTAGGATTCATTCCCACTCTCTCACCATAAGTTGAATTTAGCTCTAATACTACTCGTTGGAGAGTCTAGGGGAGCATTGTGACCAACATTCGTCTAATGATCAAGACCACCAAGAATCCTGAATACTACATTTCCACCCAAATCCTTGAAGCATGTATATGGGTTATATTTCTTATATATACATCGTTTAGCCCATATTCTTGGTCGATGTAGACTAACTAGTTGCACTTGAATTCAAAAAAATCAGTGATAGACAATCCTCACCTCATTAAAGAGTTGCGTTAAGATCAACCTAAATTCTGAGATGGTATGAAAGTCTACCCTTGATCAGTTGTTGGACTGCCTGATATCTTATGGGTTCCTAACCCAAATTCTAAGATATAGAAGTTTACAGGTTCCTATTTATCAAGCTATACTGATAATAGTTTTCTTTTAGTCACAAATATTATTTCATTCTCTACTTATAGTTGGGTAAAATTAATTATCTAACTAGAAATATGGGCGTATAACAATAACAATCTGGTGTCCACAGACTCTGGCCAAAAAGTGTTTAGAATTTTGTATGGAATACCGATAGAACAAGACTGATACAAAAAGAATAGGATCTTACCAATAGCATCATAAACTACATCAAATTTTTCTGGCAAGTCTTCAAAGTTCTCCTTTGTGTAGTCAATAGCCAAATCAGCTCCAAGACTTTTCAACAACTCCAAATTTCTAGTGCTTGCAGTGGCAGCAACTCTTGAAGCTCCGAAAACTTGTTTAGCTAGCTGTTACATATAACTTGTCAAGGGTATGAGTTCTCCCTACCATTTTAAAGTTCTCATATTTTCCCTTATGCTAGAAATAATAAAACCAGAAACATATTTCATCTAAAAGTGCCTAGTTAGGTAAATTATGCTTCTCTTTTTCACTTATTTATAGCATCATATGCTAAATAATTTATTAAGATATCTCTGTATAGCAAGAAATTTGTATTAGTATTTGAAAAGTAGGTTTGAATGTCGGATTAACACTTCATATTGAAGGCGTGTTCAGTGTCTAACATGTCTATATTTGTCACCATTACGACGTCAACTCCATTTTATTAAATTATTATCAGTGTCTGCGTGCCAATGTAAGTGTCATATCTAGTGTCTATGTCTATGCTTCATGGCTTTAAAACTTGCTATTGATATATTTATTTCAGCATGAAAGGACTAATATGAAGAGTAAATACCTGAATCACTAAACTTCCAACTCCACCAGAACCATTAAGAACAAGAATAGATTTACCAGCAGAAAAACCAGTCCTCTCCAAACCCTCATAAGCAGTCTCAATTGCAAGAGGAAGAGAAGCAGCTTGAGCAAAGTCTAAATTCTTAGGTTTTAGTGCCAACAATTTCTCCTCAACAGCTGTGTACTCAGCCAGAGACCCAAACTGTTTTGGCCCTTCAAGTGCTTTCTCATTTACATCACCATACACTTCATCACCCACTTTGAAATCCTTTACTTCACTACCAACTTTCACCACAACTCCAGCTACATCATAGCCAGGAACAGTCTATGTACAAAACAAGAAAAAATTTATTTAATTACTTAATTATTCCTAGAATACAAAATTAATCAAAGTTTTGCACTGACATTCAATAATAGTCCACGAAATCGTTGGAATTAACAAAATTCTGAAATAATCTATGAAACTAAAAAATTCTCAATCAAATTAGTCATATTAAATCGATCAATTTAGTCATGAAATTGTCTTAGAAGGACTATTTTCATCGATAACATTTAATTACACAGACCATTTTGAAATTAATTTCAGGAACCAAATTGTTTACAATTACATGAACTAAATTAGCAATTAATTAACTCATTTATAAAACATAATTTCCCACAAAAAAAACCATGAATTCCACTCCCTAGGAAAACAAAACAAATTTGAAAGAGAGTGAAATGTGAATATCTACCGGAAGAGGAGAGTCAGTGGCTTTAAACTTCCCTTGTCTTCTCTTACCATCAACAGGGTTAAGAGCAGCAGCAAAAACTCTAACAAGAACCTGATCTTCCTTAACATCAGGGACAGCAATACTGGAATCAAATTTCAAAACATCAACACCTCCATATTCTCCATACACCCAAGCCTTCATTTCAGAAGGCACTTGTGTCACTTTCGCAGCCTCGGAAGAAGCAGGAGTAGTTGTGGCCTGAGACTTCACCAAGAATCTAGCAGTGGCAGTCCTTGGTGAAGCTAACAGGGTTGTTGTGAGAGGTGTGGTTTGGTTTCTTTTTTCTCGGAAAGTGAAGGAAAATCGGAGAGAAAGTGGTGAAGTTGAAGGAAGTGAAGGAAGGATAGTGAGGTGGGAAGTTGTGGAGGAGAGTGACATGGTTTCGTTATTGCCTTATCAGTTGTATGTTGTCTCTGCTTCAACTTCAACCACCCTTTGAAGTTTGTATTTTTTTTGTTTTTTGGCAAAATAATCCCGAGGTACTTTACCTTACTTTCACTATTTTTTTAACACCTAATCCTCACTTTCCAGTTAAAAATTGACTGTTTTGATCACTATATTATATTTTTTAATTAAAAATAATAATAATTTTAATATATTTTAAATAACGTAATATACGATTTTATGATATAAAATATTTATTATTTATATATTATTAATTAAAGTAAAAAATGAGAATAAATTTTTAAGTTAGAAGATAAAATTTTATTGCGATTTTAGGAATGTTAATCATTCTATAACACTTTATCGTATGTCATGTTATTTAAAACATATTGTTAATTTTTTATTATTAAAAAATTGACATACAAAACCAAAACTATTAAATTTTTAAATAAAAAGACCGATTTCATGAATCGATACAAATACGAAATTAAAACTGTAATTAAACTTTTAATTTTTTATATTCTAGATTTCTATTAAGTTACATTATGTTTGCATAGTTGGTCATTTATCTCACTTTCAACCGCAAATAGAGCAATTGAAAGTATTTGATTATTAGAAGTTTTACCAAATATTGCAACAATATATCCATAGTACTAATCGTTAAAAAAAATTATCAAATCTTATAAAATATTTATATTTTTTGATTTTTTTCTACAACCATTTAGACATATCTCTCAAAACATAGTAATAAAGATATATTCACATAAAATAAGATTAAAAAAAATATATTCACATAATTAATATCATTAACTTCATTCATTTGACAAAGTAACTTAGAAAGCTTATTCAGTGTATTATTTGAATTAGATCTTAACAATATTTTTAAAAAGTTGTTAAATTTAATGAATTACGTACATAATTTAATATAGTTTAAAATTAATTATGCAAACAAAATACAACTGAAAATACTAAATCGAAAAAATAAAAATTTAATAAGACATGGAAAATGCATTTTTATGGATCTAAATGTTAAGAGTAAAAAAATAAAAAATAAAAATCAAACTATTAAGAGATGGAAAATGTATTTTGCTTTTTTATCTATACTATTGAGTAACTCTGAATTTTGATTGAAATTTTATTTTTCTACTAGTAAATATATAAATCGAACTACTCAAATTTACAACAGTCACAGATCACTCTAATCGCTCGAGATAGACAGGCGGTTTTAAGGTTGGTGTTCGTTTTGTTTTGTTATAGAAAATAATATGGTACGGAAGTAATATTGGCTGCATATAAACTCTCATCTGCCAATTGTCGCTTCACAAATTCACTATAGAAAATCACAAAATGGTTAACGAATGAGTACCAGAAACGAGGGAAGATTCACTTACTAGTAGACATGCTATCAATTTTTTAAAAATTAATATGTAAATTGATCTTTAAAACAATTTAAATTAATATCTGAATTTTGTGAATTTGATAAATATATAATTAAAATAGTATTTTTGTAAATTTTTGTAGGTAGATTTTTTTATGTGACACTGTAATTGAATATGTGAATTATTCACGTTGATTCTACGTCAATGTCATCTTCTCGACGACAAATTAATCTATAAAATTTTGTTATCTAAAAAATAATTTTGTGAGTAATTATAATTATGCAGAGTGATATTGAACAAATTTGTCCATGAAAAATTTAACTTTCATCATAAAATTAGTTCGTTTTGTGATAACATTGATATAAGATTAATGTAAAGAGGTTAAATATTCAATTAACATGTCATACCATAATATCTAACGATAAAAATTTAAATATATATTATTTTGATTATTTTTTTTAAAAAAATTTGTAAAAGTCTTAAAATAATTTTTGTAAAAGTCTTTACATATATTTTTTAATAAAAAATATTGAAGTGGCATAACTTTGAGTATATGGCAATTAAAAGTGATGCCAACATGGCAAATTTATGTTACTGAGTCATGAGTTAAAAACATTATGTTGAATCATTAATTTCTATAATTAAAAGTTAATAAATTAACCTAAAAATAAATAAATAAACAAATTAACTTTAAAAAAAAATTGATCAAGATTTATCACAAGAATATATGAATTATTTACAAGAATATATGATCAAGAATTATTTACAAGAAGAAACACTCATTAGAAGATACATTTATTATTTGTAAAGCTATGATTTAGATTTTGACAAAGGACAATATACATAATTGGACTTAATCATATTTCTACTTATGAAAATTCAAGAACCGGTCCAACACTATGTTCCCGCCCATATCAAAACAAACAATATGAAGGAAGTCTCATTTGAAGAATTTGCGAAAGTAATCTTAACAAAATACGAACAGTATCAATCTGGAGAATTTACAAACTCAATATGAACAAAATACGAACATAATCAATGCGAATAATTTACAAACTTAATCTGAACAAAATACAAACAGAATAAATCTAGAAGAACTGCTCATATTGAATCAGAAATAAAGAATTAGCAACAAAAAAAAAACATATTATCAAAAACCATCTTGTTCAAAATTAATTTTGAAAAAGATCATTTTTTATTAAGCTAAGAATGAAGAAGAAGATCATCGAGGTTGAATAAGAAGATCATCGAAAAATCAGAAAAGAGTATTGATCTTAGAGTTCAAAGAGAGAAACACTTGTTCGAATGAGAAACATTTTCTAAGTGTTTTTCTTAGAGTGTTATAATCGGCTTGTTAGAAGCAAGTACTCCAATTTACCTTTGTATTCAAACACGATAGTTGTGTTAGAGTGCCTTCAACAATATGGGGTTGTTAGATTGTGTGGAGAAGACTTGGCTGGTAGAGTCAAGGTGTGTATGTTCCTTAAAAGTTTGGGATTGTTAGACTGTTTGAGAAGACTGAATTGGAGGGTCAGGTGTTTTGTAGTTCAAGTTGTTGCGTTAGTGGATTAAATCCTTCTGAGTGAAGGGATTGAATGTAGCCAAGTTAGTGGTGAAACAGGATAAATTACTTGTGTCACTTTACTCTTGCACTCCTTATTTTTGTTTTTACTTCTACTCTAAGTAAATCATCAAGTTTGAACTAGTTTAATCAAATAATGAAAAAGTTATAAACTTAGTCAAACACAATTCAACCTTCCCTTCTCGTGTTTTCATCTTCAATTGACATCAGAGCTCGGTCTCAAGGTTGAACACTTTACAATGTTTGAAAAAAGATCTAAGGGTTCAACACGTCTGGAAGTAAATCATAAAGTTTGAACTAGTTGAATCAAATAATGAAAAAATTATAAACTTAGTCAAACACAATTCAACTCCCTCTTCTCGTGTTTGCATCTTCAATTGAAATAAGAGCTCAATCTCAAGGCTGAGCACTTTATAGTGTTTGAAGAAAGATCTAAGGGTTCAACATGTCTGGATTCAGTGAAGAAGTTGTTGGAGGAGGCATCAACATACCACCTTTGTTTAATGGAGAACGTTTTTAGTAATGAAAGGAAAAGTTGATAAATTTCTTTGTTTTACAAGTTTCTAAACATTGGGACTTGGTGGAAGAGGGTAATATTGCTCCATAGAATACTAATGGTATTGACATTCCAAGGAAAAATATGGATGTTGATCAAAAGAAAATATACAAGATGCATCATAAGTCGAGAACATTCATGATTAATGCAATCACTTTCAAGGAGTTTGACAAGTGCACCAACAAGGAGACAACAAATAATGTTTATGATAGTTTGATTGTGACCTATGAAGGAAGCAAACAAGTCCAAGAAACAAAGGTCAACCTCCTAGTCAAAAAAAGATGGAAGAAAATGAAGTCATTGAAACCATTTTTTCTAGATTCCAGACTCTAGTCTCAAGATTAAAGATACTTGAGAAGTGTTATACTAATACTGTTTTAAATGACTTTTTGAACAAGAATAAAAAATTGTCTTTAAAACTGAAAACAATTAGGAAATAAAATGCAAACCTAACTGAAGAAATTAATGTTTTAAAGAATCAAAGTGTTGAAGTTAAAACAGAAAATGAAACTGTAAAAACTGATATTTTTGAACTTAAGGCTGAAAATCTAACTTTGAAAAGTAATCGTAGTTCAACATCAATTGAAAATACCACATGTAACTCTGATAAGCATGAAGAAGTATTTCAAGATTTTCTTGCTAATGGTATGGAAAGAAGCAAGTATGCTTCTATGATTGATGGAGTTAGTAGAAATGGTAAATGTGGTTTAGAATTTGAAGAAACTGTAATTGAACCTAAACCTATTCCATTTGATATTTTGTCTATTGTTTGCTCTAAGAAAGGTCACTCCAAATTATCTTGTCTCATGTTAAATAAAAGAAAAGACAAGAAATCTTTCAAGACTAACAAACCAAGACCAAAACAAATTTGGGTACCTAAGAACAAAATTGTCTATGTTGCAGATGTCCTCGACAATCAAGTTAAAACATCAATCATGGTACCTGGATAGTGGATGATCGCGAAACATGACGAGAGAAAAGTGTATGTTCCAATAACTAACATTGAGCAAATGAGGCACATTGACTTTTGGAGGGAAGCAAAAAAGCTAGATCATTGGTAAGGTACATTTTGTAATGGTATCATTTAGTATTAGTCAATTAAGTGGTAATCATTATGATATTATATTTAATAAAAAAATATGCAACACAATCAGTTGAAAGAATGAATCTGTACTCTTTACAGGTCTAGGATATGAAGAAAGCAAGCAATTAGTCAAAGGCAAAAAAAAAAAAATATGTATAAGATAAATCTGTTTAGTCTAGAGAAATTAGAGGTTAAGTGTATTATGTTACAAAATAAGGATAAATTAATTTGGCACAAAAGATTAGGTCATGCAAACCTTATATTAATTTCAAAACTAATTACACTTGAGCTAGTCAGAGGTCTATCTAAGCTAGGTTATAAAACTAAAATTATGCGTGAAGGTTGTAAAAAGGCAAAACAAACAAACAACTCTTTTACCCCTAAAAACTTAGTCCCTACCTCAAATCCCCTTGAGCTGTTGCATATAGATCTCTTTGGGCCAGTGAAAACATACTTTCTAAGTGAAAAAAAATATGGCTTTGTTATAGTAGATGATTACATTAGGTAGACATGGGTAAAATTCTTAAGAAGTAAGAATGAATCCTACAAAGTGTTTATCACATTTTACAAACAAGTAATGAATGAAAAGGGTTATAAGATTCTAACAATTAGAAGTGATCATGGAGGTCAATTTGAAAGCATGTACTTTGAAAGTTTTTGTGATGAGAATGAAATCTCTCATAACTTCTCCTCTCCTAGAACACCCCAACAAAATGGAGTTGTAGAAAGAAAGAATAGATCACTTCAAGAAATATCCAAAATCATGTTAAATGAGATGAATGTTGCAAAACACTTTAGGGCTGAAGCAATTAACACTGCATGTTATATTTAAAATGAAGTCTTAATTAGGTCTATGTTGAATAAAATACCATTTGAATTATGGAAAGGTAAAACGCCTAACGTCACTTACCTTAAACAATTTGGTTGTACTTGCTATATGTTGAACACTAAAGATGACCTTGGTAAATTTGGTTCTATATCTCAAAAGTGTACTTTCATTGGATACTCTAACATATCTAAGGCGTATATAGTGTTTAATAGAAAAACTCAGTTTGTAGAAGAATCCATACATGTTAAATTTGATGACAAACAACTTTATCTTGAAAAGTCAAAGCAAGATGATGATAATGTAGCTTTACGGAAACCAGAGGAAACAAATGTAGACAAACCATAAGAACTTGAAAAATTAGAGGATACAGGCAAATCAGAAGAAGATGACAAATCTTCAGAGGATGAATCTGATCAAGTCAGAAATAGTCAAGATAAGTTAAAAGAAAGATCTAGATGAAAGTACAAGTCATCTCATCTTGAAACTCTAATCATTGGAAGTGTAAGTGATCCTTTGAGGACCAGATCATCACTAAAAGATACCACTTTGCTTGACTTATTCTCATTAATTAAGCCTTCCTCTGTTGATGAAGCATTGACATATGATAGATGGATTCTTGAAGTGCAAGAAGATTTAAATGAATTTAAGAGTAATGATATTTAGGATCTAGTACCTAGACCAAAGTATTATTGGAACGAGTGGGTTTTCAGAAACAAGCTAAATGAAAAAAGGTGAAGTATTCAAAAACAAAGCAAGACTTGTCGCACAAGGCTACAATTAACAAGTGGACATTGATTACACTAAGACATTTTCTCCAGTGGTCAGGTTAAAAGCTATTTGTATCCTACTTTCTTTTCATACAAATAATAACATTATATTATTTCAAATGGATGTTGAAAGTGTTTTTCTAAATGGTTATATAACTAATCTCTTGGTCAAGTAAGAGACAAAACACAATTGTCATGTCAACAATAGAATCTGAGTATATTTCAACAGTTGGTTGTAGCTCTCAACTATTTTGGATGAAGCATCAACTAGAAGACTACAAAATCCTAGAAATCAACATTCCCATTTATTATGACAACACCTCTGCCATTTGCCTAACCAAAACCCTGTAGTTCATTGTAGAGATAAATACATAGAAATCAAACATCATTTCATTAGGGACTTTGTTCAAGAAGGTGTGCTTAATATCCAGTTTGTAGATACCCAAATCAATGTACATACATATTCCCCAAACTACTAGTTGAAGATAGGTTTGACTTCATCAAGAAAAACCTAAACCTTAGTCTTTTACCTAACTGATTTTGTGTCAACCTTAGAGTAGTTTAGTTTCATACTTTGGATAAATTTTATATTCATGTTATTTTGCATTATATTCACACACACAAAAAAAAGGCAAATTAAAAAAAAAAAAAAAGAAAAAGCCAAGTTTCACTTTCAAGTCTTTTTATTTGATGACAAAAGAAGGAGAAAGATGTTTGATAATGTGGGGAGAAAAATACTTAGACTTAAAGGGAGTCTTAAGTAAGAGGAAATTAAAGTATCTAAAATAAAAGTTGTTAAAAAAAATACAGTTTTGTCATCATAAAAAATAAGAACATAATTTGAACCAAATTGGAAGACCAATAAAGAGAAAAAATATTAATATATCAACAATTATTATAAAATAAAAACAAATTAAATGGAGCACCTTGAATTTAAATAACTAAATTCAACGTCAACATTGAATCTTGAATGCAAAAATCTACAAATTAAACTGGTTCAAAAATGAAGAAAAAAATACAAATTATATTATATCCTCGTATAAGATGAATCATTCATCTCTATACTTCTATTTTTATCAAGTTCTTGTTCAGCTGATCCCACACTGCAAATTAAAGCCACCAAATACATTATAAGATTCTATACACAAAAATACACTACATAATCGATTTACATTCACACAAATTTAACAAAAATAAAACATTGACAGATAAAATATGAGAAATAGAGGGAAGTGAGAAATATACGTCGACTCATAGCACAAATATTGATAATCATAAAATCATGAGCTAACATATTGATTAAAATTAAAATATGTGAAATGAGGTTAAATTATTATTATATCCTACTTTTTTTTTAGTAATCAAAATGTCTTAATATAAAAAAAAATACTAAGATGTTTTACTTTTTAACCGGTACAAAGAGGTATTATTCACGGCATGCGATCAACTGAAGAATTTTTTTTAGTGCAATAAGAGGTTGCATCCAGATAATGCGACTATGTATAAGTTTTATAACTTTTTTTTTTCTTTTTTTTTTTACAATTGAATAATTGTTTATTTATATAATTAAAAATATGCAAAAATAAATAACGTGTTATATTATTTTAACAATTCACTCCTAAATAAATTTATATTATTATAACCACTATCTCTTATTTTATAAATAAATTAACTACTTAATTCTATTTTGTTAATAATTTTCTTCTATTTTTTCTCGGGATTTAATATATAAAAATTAATAAAAATAATAACTATAATTATAATTAAAAATAGTAAATTATATTAATAACATAAAACTAACTACATTAAATAAATAAAAAATACATTAAATTAGAGAAAATACATCAATTAGATGAACATCATGTATTTTGTATTTTTTTTAAGATAAAGTAAAACGTTATGTGAATTTTTTATATAGTCATTTGACACTTAAATAAATTTCAATCGTGACTATCTAGATTTAATCTTCTCATAATATAATGACAACTCAAGAGTTAATTACCACTAACTATAATTTGGTCATATCTTTTTCTTTACAAATATGCTCGTTTATAATCCAACGCAGCTTATTATTCTTTTAAAAACCAACCTCCAAAATTTACTCTAACAGAAAAGGTAAAAATTAAAAAAATTGAAATTAAAAGAACAAATAAATACCTGGAAGATTTAGCTGCATCTTGTTGCGTAATTAGTGGATGTTGTTCACCATGAAACAACCTACTCGATTCTGTATCAAATTCATCATTCTTCCTTTGGACATCGACAGCAAAATAATTATGTTCCAAATCTCCTTGAGTTGCCATCAAATTAGAATTTTCCTCCAACTCATTTTTTGAATAAATGGAAATTGTTAACATCATTAGGGATGGTGTCACTAATCATAAAATTATTATTTTTACTATTCTCGTAAAAATTGTTGGGGAGTTCGAGGGAGCCCAAGAATGGACTCATTCTCTTTATATATCCAATATAGCCTTCATTTCTGGTCAATGTGGGACTAACCACTCGTAATTGAATTCCAACACTCCCCCTCAATTATGAGTTCCCACCACTAGACTTGATTATTGACCACTAGACTTGATCCAAGTCTTTTTTGCTTCCTCATCAAGTCAAACCGGACTCTGATACCACTTGTTGGGGAGTCCGAGGGAGCCCAACATTCGGAATGGGTTAAACAAGAATTCATAAAAGACTTAGACACCACATCTCAACTCAAAATCTTAAGGCATTAAGTTTATGGGTTATTCTCCTTATTTATCCAATATAGCCTCCATTCCTGGTCAATGTGGGACTAACCACTCACAATTGAATTCCAACGAAAATAAGGACCATCACCAATATTGTTAACATATTGGATCATTTGGAATTTGGCAACTAATAGAAGGCATCGAAATAGAATTATTACCCATTGGTACAAGATTTTGTTGTTGTGAAGAGTAATTTTGCTTACAAATATTTAGTAAATTTTGTATATAATTTAATTTAAACTTGGCATTATGTAACTTACCTTGAAGGATATTAATAACACTAGCACATCCATAAACTGAAAACATAGAACAGATATCGGACTCGTAAATAATTGACGTTATTACTTTATCTTTTTTTTTATCATCGTCTATACTTTTTAGTAATTTTGAAATGTTGGAAATACCATACAAACGATCAGCGTTACTAAAAGTTTTTGATTTATTGGCTGAAAAATAAGGAGCTAGAGGACAATCTTTAGAACACTTTCTTCTTTGAAATTTGCAAGATACACAAGCCTTGTTTGAGCCTCTTTTGTTAATATCCATTGGTAGGAGTAAAGATTTTTAGTATAAAAAAGAAATAAACAATGAGAGTAAAGAGAATAGCTCTCTCTATATTATATATATAATATTAACTAAATAAGTTTTTTTCAACGAAAAAAACCATTAACTAGATAACCACCTTATAATCCCCCTGTAATCTTTATCGTATATGACTTTAGTTTGCATATCCCTAACAGCTATATATTATAATGGATACATTTGCTGAGTCAACAAGAAGAAAAAGAAAAAAAACACAGATATTTTTCTATACCACTACTTTAAAATATCTTATTTTGATTTTTCTTTTTATCTTATAAAAAATAGTAAATTATATTGTAACTAACTCACACAATTAAGAGAACAAAAAATTAATCTAATAAAATTGACATTTAACAATTGAATTATAGTTTAAAGATGTTATTTTATTTTATATACTTACATAAAACTAGGAGAAAGAATAGTTCAAGAGAATTTTGAATTGAAGATAGAGAGTTTGTTGTATAAAGACAGTAACTTCCTCGATACATCCTTCATCTCATATTGTATAAATATTGCATATGTGATATTATTTTATTTGAAATTATTTATCTTTTTAATAATGAAACAAGAATTATGTTTTTCTAACTAATATATCATTATTTATTGTATCTCAACTTATTTAATTGTTATATAAACTATTATTAATGAGAATATTTTAGTAAATGAAATTTATTTTATTATTAAAATTAACCCAATTAATCATTTTCTGAATATATGTACACAACCCAAATGAATTACTTATAATGACACTCAAAATGTATTGTTTTAAAAGGAGCCGACCTATTTGGGCATAATATTATTTCTTAATAAAAAAATTTACAATTTTATTTTTATGTGAATATATTTGTGTATACCATAAATTATACTAAACTATTAATAAATATATTAAAAAATAGTCATTAAAATTATACAAAAAAACTCAGTAATATATATACAACATTAACGTAATAAAAAACGGACAGACATGCGTGCATGTATGCACACTAGCTTAGATAATATAAAGACTAAAATATTGAAGTCTTTTTTTTTTTTTTTTTGTAGTTTTAGATACATTAAGACAAATTTGTTTTTTGAAATTATGATTCTTTCTATTATAAATTTCTTATCTTTTTTTTTTTATTATTAATACCAACTATAAGAAAGTTTTACTTATATTTTTTTTAAATTAAGACAATTTTTTATTATTATGATTTCTTCAAATATTATATTTATTATAAATTGTTTGGTTACTGGTATTCATTTTTAATAGGTCTTATATTTAATATATATATATAGTTTACAGTACATATTTAAAAATCAAATATTCCCATGACATCCAATTTTTGTAGAGATTTTTTCATAAAGATGGTAACGAGAGTGATCTTTCTTAATAATACTTATTTATTACCCCTGAACTTATTTAGTATAGTTTTCTTTTGTTTTTGATTTTCTTTCTTTTTCCTTTTTTTTTTCATTGGTATTTGGTAAGGTGCATGTGCCCTCAAATTCTCGTACTTTTTTTTACTATTTTATTATTATTTTTTATATAATTAAATATACTTTAAGAAAAGATTTTCAAATTAAGAATTTTTATGATTTTTCTCCAAATATATATTGAATATTTTTATCTAAAAACGTAAGTTATACTGTTATTACTTTATTTTTACAAATTAGGTTAAACGAGCCCTTTGTTTCTAAAATTTTGTAGAAGATGTTTACAAATTTAAAAAACTTGATATGTTTTTTTCACTTTAAAGTTTTAAAGCTTTATTAACTAAGAAGTAAAATATCTTAAACAAATAGATAATTTACTTGATATATATAATAAAGAAGAAATATATATAAAAAAACATTGAGTATGTGGTTGTTGACAATGGTTTCGGACTCAAATGTAAAACGAGAAATACAAGTGTAGAGGGTTGAATTGTGTTTTATTTAAAAAATTGTTTATTAAAAGGCTAAACCAAAGTAATGAAGGATTTAATCACACTAATTCATCATTGAATCACACTTCTGTCGAACACTTTATTAGTCAAAATGACTGTGCTCGAGTCTTCTGAACCTTCTAACTTAGTACAGTCAAGTTATTGATAGATCTAGCCCTTACTGGGCTAGGTTACAAAAGAATAGGTTAAATTTTCTAAAAACAAACTCGAATAAGAGGGTGTTTACAAAGTTGTACTAACATAAATATTTCTCAGCATTAGGTAAAACAAAAATTTAAGAACAAGAGTTCAGAGACGATTGTATTATACCTATTGCATTGCGTTGTTTCTTGTGCTTTGCAAGTAGGGATTGCACATCCTTTGATAGAGATATTTAGGATTTCTGATCGTTGTTCTGATAGTAAGAAATCAACATATATCTTTTGAAGTTTCTCTTTGTAGGAGAAACCAAGTCCCTTCTTAGGATCCACTTGACTGTTACTACTTTGATCAGTATCATTGTTTTTTTTTTCTCTTTCTCTTTGTGTTGCTACGCTGAACGAGATCTTCTTCCTCCTTGGTGGCTGTTGACTCATCCGCTGCTTTTCAGAAATCCTAGCAGAGCACACCATGTTTTAGTATTAGTTGTTACTATCCCTGTTTCCGATCATGCTAATTGATAACAAGCAAATTGTAGTAAAGCAAATCACAAGAAAATTGGTGACAAGTGATGAAAAGGGAAACCATGGCATGGCACTCCATTCAATTTGATAGTAAATCACATAGTTATCAATTAATATCCAATGGAAAAATTAAATGAAATCTATTACATTAATTTTTTTGTTTTGAGTTTTTATCATACATAATAATAAATATTGAATATTTTTATCATAAAACGTAAAGACATAGTATTCCACCTAATAGGATCGGTATTGAACTAAGTCTAAATTATGGATAAAAAAATCAGTATAACATTTATAAATAATAAAATGATTTTTTTTCTTATGAAAGATATTTCCTTAAATACAAAAGTAAACAAATGATTCATAAAAATGATAATTTATTTATTGGTTTAGAGAATAAATGTATCAAAATACTTTAATTTATGAATGTACCGTAAAAACTCTTTTTTTTTTTATAGTGAAAGAAGCATTTTTTTTTCATTTTCTAAAAAATAAAATTTTATGCTTATTTTAATATATATATATATATATATATATATATATATATATAAAAGACACTGCTATAGATATCAATAACCACTAAATAAAAAGATATTTGTTTCTAACTGTTAGTTCAATTTATAAATATTGATGTTGTTAGGTTGAACGTCTTGTTTCATATTCGAATTCGAGACCTCATGATTTATTTATCTTAAAGTTTGATATATAGATTGAATTTTGTGGTCGGTCCGTTTAACCCGTAGCTTGTGGGAGCTATATGGACTAAAATTTTGTGATCTAGCTAAATTTTGATTTTCGTGTGGGTTGGATCGTTTAGACGTATTTTAAGAGATTTAAATCTACAAATTCACGTTCGGGATCTTGATCGATTAATAATTTTTTGACAATAATTTATATATTATTCTATCATATTTTGTATCATACTCTTAATACATTTAATGTTGGTTTGGAATATTAAGTTATTTTTAAGTTGTATTTGTAGTATTTTCTTACTTAATATGACACTATAAACCCAAAAATAATATATATAATAATTTATATCATATTTTTATAAAATTTGCGGCGGATAAATAAAAATTTGTTTCCAAGAAAATAAAAACTTTTATTTTTAATTTAGGATATCATGTTTCTCAAAAATCAAAAGGAAAACTTTAAACTTCTTTATTCCTATAAAATAGTGCAATCTCAATAAGCTTGATTTAAGTATAATTACTTGATTTAATTCTAAAAACTTACTAGTACTTATAAGGTTTTCATACAAAAAGTTGTTTCAAATTAAATAAGTAAATTATAAATTATAACCCTTATTATCGGTATCACCTATCAGAGTCGGGTTCCTCCCAAACTTGACTTCAAGACTCATTAACCTATAACAACTGCGATTTCACAAACGCAAGGTCAAACTAGTCAAACACAAACAAGGAAGGAGCTGAGTTTTGAAATCATGTTAATAATATAATATAAGTAAGGAGAACACAATTAATCATAAATAAATCGTATCATTACACACATTTTTCAAGGAAAACATAACATTATAAAGTCAAAACCACTCAAGGAAAATCAATATATTTCACTATAACATCAAATCATCTAAGAAAAGTTATTATCGCTTTTGAAACACATCAATCACAAGAAAATACAATGTTATGCATGAGCTTAGACTCTATTTCACAATGTGGTACCATTCTAACTATGAAGTACTTGGTTAGAAGGCTTGATATTATGCCACCATCCCGGTGGACGGACAATTCAAATTGGTTCTGTCCTCATAAATCCCATCAACTCAACTCGAGACACATATACGCGACAGTCGAGGTAAACGTGTGTTGTATGGTAGCTCCCGACATTTGAAATGCTACCTCTAAGTCACCTAGGAATTCCCCACTCGAATACCTCAAAGGTCTAACAATATTGCCTTAAGGCTCAATAGTAGACCGTCACGATCAGAGTCATTCAGTTGTACTTCTCCAAAATCACTAGGCTTGTCAAACCCTACCTATATGATGACAAAATAATATTCACTTCACAAATTCTCAATATTTATTTTCTCCCCCCATTAACCTATGATACTCATTAAGAACATCATCTTTAGCACAAATTGAAATTATCACTATCATCAACTTTGTGGTTACTTCAAAATTCTCATCACAAATTTATAATATCATTATCATCATCATCATACATCATTATGATCGAATAAACCGCCACCCAGCCAACGTGGATAAAATATAACTAATATATTAGAACACGTTAGCATTCGCTAACAAGTCAATTTACAACTGAACACCCATAAAGCAAAAAAAAATTAATATATCAACAGTAATTATAAATAAAAATAAATTAAATGGAGCACCTTCAATTTAAATAACTATATTCAACGTCAACATTAAATCTTGAATGCAAAAATCTACAAATTAAACTGGGTCAAAAATGAAGAAAAAAAATACAAATTATATTATATCCTCCTTTAAGATGAATCATTCGTCTCCATGCTTGCTATTTTTATCATGTTCTTGTTCAGCTGATCCCACACTGCAAATTAGAGCCACCAAATACATTATAAAATTCTATACACAAAAATACACTACACAATTGATTTACATTGACACAAATTTAACAAAAATAAAACTATGACAGATAAAATATGAGAAATACAGGGAAGTGAGAATTATATATAAGTCACACTCATAGCACAAATATTGATAATAATAAAATCACGAGGTAACATATTGATTAAAATTAAAATATGTGAAATGAGATTAATTTTTATTATTATATTCTACTTTTTCTTTAATGTAACCAAAACGTACTGCTATAACAAAAAATATTAAAATATTAAAATGTTCTATTTTTTAACCTTTTCAAGGTTTTAATTACGACCTACGACCAATTGAATAATTTTTTTTATTGGTACAGTATGAGGTCGAATTTCGAGGATGCGACCACGTACACGTTTTCAAACTTTTTTTTTTTAATTTTAGCGTTTGAATAATTATTTATTTAATAAATTAAAAATAGTTAAGTATATATCAAAATAAATAACGTCTTATATTATTTTAACAATTCACTCCTAATTTGTAGATAAATTTATATTCTTATAATCACTCTATCCTATTTTGCAGAAAAATTAGATACTTAGTTCTATTTTATTAACAACTTCCTTCTATTTTTTCTCGGGATCTAATAACTAAAAATTAATAAAAATAATAATAATTATAATTAAAAATAATAAATTATATTAATAACATGAAACAAAATACATTAAATCAAAAAAAATACATCAAATTGAAGGACGTACGTCAATTAGATGGAAATCATTAATTTAAATTTGATGAATTTTTTTAAATAAAGCAAAAAGTTGTGTGGATTTTTTATATAGTCATTTAATGCTTAAATAAGTTTCAATAGTAACTATCTAAATTTAATCATCTCATAATAAATTTTCTCTCACTCATACAACTCCTTACTATACCATACTATAACGACAACTCAAGAGTTAAGTACCACTAGCTATAATTTGGTCGTATCTTGTTCTATACAAACATGCTCGTTTATAATCCACCTCAACTTATTATTTCTTAAAAAACCAACCTCCCAAATTTACTATGGTAAAAATTAAAAAAATTGAAATTAAAAGAACAAATAAATACCTGGAAGATTTAGCTGCATCTTGTTGCGTAATTTGTGGATGTTGTTCACCATGCAACAACCTACTCGATTCTGTACCAAATTCATCCTTCTTCCTTTGGACATCGACAGCAAAATAATTATGTTCCAAATCTCCTTGAGTTGCCATCAAATTAGAATTTTCCTCCAACTCATTTTTTGAATCAATGGAAGTAATATTGTTAACATCATTAGGGATGGTGTCACTAATCATAAAATTATTATTTTCACTATTGTCGTAAAAAAATGAACCATCACCAATATTGTTACATATGGGATCATTTGGAATTTGGCAACTAGTCGAAGGCATCGAAATAGAATTATTACCCATTGGTACAAGATTTTTTTGTTGTGAAGGGTGTTTTTGCTTAAAAATATTTAGTAAATTTTGTATATAATTTAATTCTAAGGTAGCATTATGTAACTTACTTTGAAGGATATTAATAACACCGGCACATCCATAAACTGGAAACATAGAACGAATATTGGACTCGTAAATAATTGACGTCATTGCTTCATCTTTTTTACCATCATCTATGCGTTTTAGTAATTTTGAAATGTAGGAATAACCGTACAAACGATGAACGTTGCTAAAAGTTTTTGGTTTATTGGCAGGAAAATAAGGAGCTAAAGGACAATCTTTAGAACACTTTCTTCTTTGAAATTTGCAAGATGCACAAGCCTTGTTTGAGCCTCTTTCGTTATTATCCATTGGTAGGAATAAAAGTGTTTAGTATCAAAAGAAATATACAATGACAGTAAAGAGAATAGGTCTCTCTATACTATATATACACTATTAACTAGATAAGTTTTTTTCAAACAAAAAAACCATTAACTAGATAATCTCCTTATAATCTCCCTATAATCTCTACCGTGTATGACTTTAGTTTGCGTTTCCCTATATATTATAACAGATATATTTGCTGAGTCAACAGAAAGAAGAAAAAGAAAACAGATATCTCTTCTGATTCTCATAATGTTCAATTATTTCTTATTTTCGATTCTAGACATATACTAGTTTTTATAATTTTTTATTTCTTCTAGTAATTGATTTTGTTTTAAGTGACTAAAATTTAGTAGGACATTTTTCTTACTATAAATAAATTTATATTTGTATTCTTTGTTATTCAATATTTAAACAAATTAATTTTAATAGAGTGAGAAATTAGTAAATTGAATAAATAAGAGTTAATACTATAATACTCATAATTGATTATATAATTATATATAATATCAACTACTGATTTAATTTGTTTTATCGAAGATTTATATTGTTCATTTTATTTTTTTAATTGAGTTTTTCTATTTAAAAATACTTAACACATCAGCTTATTATTTAAAAAAAAATAACAAATTTCCCAAAGTTTACTCTAGAACCAATCTCTTATCCTTATATTTCTTAACTACTCCCTAAATTTCTCAACAACAAAAAAAAATTCTGAATAGTTTTCCAACACACATTACTAATTGTTAGGAGTTATCTTCGTCGACTTTTTTTTTGTCACATACATTTTTTTGTTATCTTATCAAGAGATATTTCTTAAAGTGACCCAAAAAAATTTCTAAATAAAAACTACTTTATCTTTTTCTAAACCACTTTATATTATCTTATTTTAATTTTTTTTATCTTAAAAAATATAATAAATTCTATCATAACTAACTCACGTACTTATGAGAACAAGAAATTTAATTTAATAATATTAATATTTAATAATTGAATTAAAGCTTAAATATATTATTTTATTTTATTTACTTGCATAAAATTAGGAGAGAGAAAGGTTTAAAAGATTTTTTTTCACCGAATAGTTTAAGAATTTTGAATTGAAGATATGGAGTTTGTTGTATAAAGACAGTAACTTCCTTTATACATCCTTCGTCTCATATTGTATAAATATTGCCTTTGTAATTAAGGGTGGGAATAGGTCAGGCCAGGCCAGGCTTTGAAAGGCCTGAGTCTGGCCTACGATGAATTTTTGAGGCCTACGGTCTATGATAGGCTTTTTCTTCGGCCTGAGTCTGGCCTACGGCCTATTATGATCTGGTCTATAAGCCTATTTAAAAGCCTTATTCACATTAAAAATAATTTTTCTAACAAAATAATGTAAAAAAAAATATGAAACAAACACCCTTTAAACCCTAAAAAATAATTTTTGATTTAAAAGATTAATTTTTTTATTAAAACAAATGCACCCATTATTATCTCTCAAACAAATGGTCTCAAACAAACTTCGATTATTATCTCTCAAACAAATCCTCTCGTGCAACATCATATTTAGTAATAATATATATATATATATATATATATATACATATATATATTAAAGGTAATAAATAAACAATTATCTATAGCTACATAATGCTCTACACATATCGATTTATATGATTCTCCATATACCAATACTAATGTGTATATGTATATATATATTAAATAAAAAAATGATTTTTCTAACAAAATAATTTTTTTAAAATATGAAACAAATATCTTTTAAACCCTAAAAAATAGTTTTGGTTTAAAAGAATAAATTTTTTATTGAAACAAACGCACCTATTATTATCTCTCAAACAATTCAGAATATTACCTCTAAACAAATCCTCTCAAACAACTCGGAATATTACCTCTCAAACAACTCAGAATATTACCTCAAAACAAATCCTCTCAAACAACTCAAAATATTACCTCTCAAACAAACTCATATTCAGTAATAATAAACAATTAGGGTTTCTAAATTTATATACTAATAATATATATAAAGATAACAAATAAATAGTATTGGTTTTTATAAAATATAAAGTAACAAATAAATAATATCAGTTTTTATAAAAAAATATGTTGTTTTCATACATGTTTGTTGGAGTGAGTGCAATGGAAATTAGAAGAAGAAAGAATAGAGAATGAAATACATATAAAATATATATAGACCGGCCTGTCAGGCCTAATAGACTTTTTTACAAGTCTGAGCCTAGCCTATTTATATAAATAGACTTAAAAAATAGCCTGAGTCTGACCTTTTTATTAAACAGGTCAGGCCATAAGTAGGTCAGGCCATAGGCCCCTGTCGGACGGCCTAGCCTATTCTCATCCCTATTTGTGATATTATTTTATTTCAAATTATTTATCTTTTTAATAATAAAACAATAATTATGTTTTCTAACTAATATTATTATTTATTATATCTCAGCTTATTTAATTATTGTATTAACTATTATTAATAAGGATATTTTAGTAAATAAAATTTATTTTATTATTAAAATTAACCCAATTAATTATTTTCTAAATATATGTACACAACTCAAATGAAACACTTATAATGACACTCAAGATGTATTATTTTAAAAGGAGCTGACCTTTTTGTACATAATATTATTTCTTAATCAATTTTTTTACCATTATATTTTTATGTGAATATATTTGTGCATACTATAAATTATACTAAATTATTAATAAATATATTAAAAAATAGTCATCAAAATTATAAATAAATAAAAAAAAACTTAGTAATATATACAACATTAACGTAATCAAAAACGGATAGACATGCGTGCATGTATATATGCACTTGCTTATATAATATAAAGAGTAATATATTGAAGTCTTATTTTTTTTTGTAGTTTTAAATACATTAAGACAAATTTGTTTTTTTTTTGTAATTATGATTCTTTCTATTATAAAATTTATGTTAAATATCTCCCGTGATTTCTTAACTTAATTTTTGTTTTTAGTCTTTTATTTTTTTTTCTCTCCGATATTTCATCTCTAACAACATCAAATAAAGAATGAAATTATGAGTTTATTTGAATATTTGAGTTACAAATTTGATGAAATTTATAATATATTGAAGACTATAATTAATTTTATGGATTTTGTTTGAAAATTTTGATGAATATTTTGAATTTTTATAAATAAATAAAAGATAACATTGTTGACATCTTAAAACATAAAAGATCAAATTATCACTTAAAATTAAAATAAAGGACCAAATCGGGAGAGAAAAAAATAAATAACTAAAACGTTAATTGAAATAAAGTTAAGGGGTCACGAGTGATATTTAACCTAAAATTTATTTTAAATTGATTGATTATCAGTGTTTATTTATCTATTGAACTTATCCTCTTTTTTTTTAGTATCAACTAAAAAAAAATTTACTTATATTTTTTTTTTTAAATTAAGAAAATTTTTTTATGATTATCATTTCTTCAAATATTATATTTATTATAAATTGTTTGGTTACCGGCGTTCAGTTTTAATAGTTCTTACATTTAACATATATAACTTTAGTTTATAGGACAGATTCAAAAATCAAATATTGTTCAGGACATCCAACTTTTGTAGAGATTTTTTCATAAGGATGATCCTTGTCAAAATCAAGATTATATCGAACCTGTATTGAATTAACTAAAGAAAAAAAGAAAAAACCGAGAGCCCACATGTGTTAATAATACATATTTATTACCCTGAACGTATTTAGTATATAGTTTTTCTTTTGCTTTTGATTTTCTTTCTTTGTTCCTTTTTTTACATTCGTAAGGTGCACGTGCCCTCAAGTTCTTTAAAGAAAGATTTTCAAATTAAGAATTTTCATGGTTTTTCTCCAAGTATATATTGAATATTTTATCTAAAAACTTAAGTTATAGTGTCGTTACTTTATTTTTATAAATTAGTTTAAATGAGTCCTTTGTTTCTAAAATTTTGTCGAAGATGTTTACAAATCTAAAGAATTTGATATGTTTTTTTCACTTTAAAGTTTTAAAGCTTTATTGACTAAGAAATAAAATATATTAAACAAATAGATAATTTACTTGATATATATAATCAAATAGAAATATATATCAAAAAAGCAACAAGCATGTGGTTGTTCATAATGGTTTGGGACTCAAATGTAAAATGAGAAATACAAGAAGAAAGAGTTGAATTGTGTTTTATTTTAAAAATTGTTTATTAAAAGACTAAATCAAAGCAATGAAGCAAAGCGAATAATTTATCATGGATCACCACCAACACAGTAGTTACGTCTCATCTCTTTAAATTGAAGGATTTAATTCACTAATTCACCATTGAATCACACTTCCCCTGAACACCCTACTAGTCAAAATGACTGCATTCGAGTCTTCTAAATCTTCTAGGTTATTATAGTCAAGCTATTGATGGAACTAGCTGTCGCGGCCTAAAATTTCGAGTTTTCCTCGAATTCAATGGAGTCGCCACCAAAATTTATTTTAAAATAGGGAAAATATTGGGAAACCCTTAAAATAGTAAAAATAAAAAAAATATGGTCTTTGAAACCAAATTTTGAGTTCGGGAGTCGATTATGCGTAGGGAAGGTATTAGCACCCTACGACATCCGTTAAAATACGGTTACCTATAATTAATTGTGCAAAATTAATATTAACTTAATTATATTTATTTTTCTTTATTATTAAATATGAATAACAATTATTACTATACTTAAAATATGATTTTGAAATAAATATGTACTTAACAAATAAAGGACAAAAAAAAGAAATTTTTATTTATGTGCTTGACAAGAATGTGATCTTGCTCCTACGTATCTCCCGGTGCGATGGAGAAATCAAAGCTACGTAGTTCTTGGTTAAAA
>NC_021166.2:22687618-22687929 GCF_000331145.2 Cicer arietinum
CGCTTTTTCGAAGTGAAGCAAAAATCCATTGTTTAAAATGACTACCCTCCTTATTATTCTTCACACACTCATATATCTTGAGAATCAAACGAGTTCCCGTGTATATTTTCAAGTGTCAAAATGTTTAAAATATTTTTATATTTTCACATATTTCAAATTCCAACATTTATTATTATAAAACAAAATTTGAAACAATAGAACACTCAATAATGAAACTGGATTGGTATATAAAGAGTGTAACGTACAACATCGAATGACAATATTGGAAAATGTACATTCGTTACATTAAAAGCAAAACAATTGAGGCATGG
>NC_021166.2:22688126-22691632 GCF_000331145.2 Cicer arietinum
TCCATCGGGATGCTCTAGTTTTTGCCTAGGTCGCCTTTTCAGGTTTTCAACCTAGTGAGCTCATCACCGTTTTTTAAGCATAATATTTTTTGACTGCATCTGAATTTACTGGAAGTGGAAGGTCATCTCCATCCATTTCTGCGAGTACTAGAGCTCCTCCAGAAAAATCTTTTTTCACAACATATGGTCCTTCGTAATTCGGGGTCCACTTTCCACGAAAATCCTTTTTTATGGGCAATATTTTCTTTAACGCCAAGTCCCCTTCTTGAAACTCTCGAGGACGGAGTTTTTTCTCGTATGCCTTTTTAAGTCTTTTTTGATATAGCTGGCCGTGACATAGAGCTATCATCCTTTTTTCTTCTATGAGATTTAACTGGTCAAATCGTGATTGAACCCACTCCGCCTCTTCCAGTTTTGTTTCCATCAAGACTCTGATTGAGGGAATTTCAACTTCAATGGGAAGTACCGCTTCCATTCCATACACCAATGAGAAAGGAGTTGCCCCTGTTGAGGTACGAACAGAGGTTCTATAGCCATGTAATGCAAAGGGAAGCATTTCATGCCAATCCTTATACGTCTCCACCATCTTTTGTATGATCTTCTTGATATTCTTATTTGCTGCTTCTACAGCTCCATTCATTTTCGGACGATATGGTGAAGAATTATGGTGCTGAATTTTGAAACTATCACACAACTCTTTCATCATTTTGTTATTCAAATTAGTCGCGTTATCAGTGATTATCTTGTTTGGTAAGCCATATCGACAAATCAATTCTCTTTTGATGAATTTGACAACCACACTTCTGGTCACATTGGCATAAGAAGCTGCTTCAACCCATTTTGTGAAGTAATCAATAGCTACCAAGATAAACCGGTGACCATTGGAAGCTTTTGGCTCGATAAGTCCAATAACATCCATCCCTCACATTGAAAATGGCCATGGTGATGTTAAAACATTCAAAGAGGTGGGCGGTACATGTACTTTATCAGCATATATTTGACATTTGTGACATTTCTTTACGTGACTAAAACAGTCGGATTCCATGGTCAACCAATAGTAGCCAACCCTTAAGATTTTTCTTGCCATTGTGTGCCCATTTGCATGAGTTCCAAAAGAACCTTCATGAACCTCTTGAATAATTTTCTCTGCTTCAGCTTGATCCACACATCTGAGGAGAACCATATCATGATTCCTCTTATAAAGCACATCACCATTTAAGAAGAAGTTCATTGAGAGTCTCCTCAAAACCCTCTTGTCGTTCTCTGAAATACCTGATGGATATTCCCTATTCTTAACATAGGATTTGATATCATAAAACCATGGTTTGCTATCAAGCTCTTCTTCTATCGATAAGCAATATGCTGGCTTATCCTTTTGTTGAATTTTTATGACCGGCACATCCTGACCGACGCTTATTTTGAACATTGATGATAATGTGGCCAAG
Source organism: Cicer arietinum (assembly GCF_000331145.2). Taxonomy (NCBI): domain Eukaryota; kingdom Viridiplantae; phylum Streptophyta; class Magnoliopsida; order Fabales; family Fabaceae; genus Cicer; species Cicer arietinum. The sequence goes on from NC_021166.2 coordinate 22,689,572, forward strand.
GCATCAGCCAATTGGTTTTCTTCTCGAGGAATATGGTGAAAAGTGATATGCTCGAAGTTTTCTACCAATTCTTTGATATATGTATGATACGGAACCAATTTGGAATCTCGAGTTTCCCACTCTCCTTTTGTTTGATGGATAACTAAAGATGAGTCTCCATATACCTCAAGAACTTTTATCTTTGACTCAATAGCTGCTTTAATGCCCATAACACATGCTTCATATTCTGCAATATTGTTTGTACAATCAAAACACAACCTAGCCGTAAATGGAGTGAACTGGTTCTCTGGAGAAATCAAAATTGCCCCAATTCCATGACCTAACGCGTTAGAAGCACCATCAAACACCAACGTCCATTTTTCTTTATCAGATGATTCATTTTCTTCAAATAAAGTCATGATGCCTTCATCGAGGAATTCACACTGCATTGATTGATAATCTTCTACAGGTTGTACATATACCAAATCGTATTCTAATAACAACATCTGCCAACGGGCGATCCTTCCAGTAAGAGCAGGTTTCTCAAAGATGTATTTAATTGGGTCCATTTTAGACACCAACCAAGTCGTATGACATAACATGTATTGCCTCAACCGACGAGCAGCCCATGCCAATCATGTTCGTTCAAGCAGTGAATATCTTGTTTCACAACTGGTGAACTTTTTTCTCAAATAAGAAATAGCATGTTCTTTCCTACCAGATTCATCATGCTGCCCCAGTACGCAGCCCATTGACTCGTCAAGTACTGTTAAGTACATAATAAGTGGTTTCTCAGGAACAGGAGGCACTAGGATGGGAGGTTTTGATAAGTACTGCTTAATCTTTTCGAAAGCTTTTTGACAATTCTCATTCCATTCAACATTTTGGTCTTTGCGCAACAATTTGAAAATCGGTTCGCATGTAGCGGTGAGATGCGATATAAACCTCGCAATGTAATTCAATCTACCCAAAAAGCCACGAACTTCTTTTTCCGTGCGTGGAGCCGGCATTTCTTGTATTGCTCTTACTTTATCTGGATCCACTTCTATCCCTTTTTGACTAACGATAAACCCAAGTAACTTGCCTGATCTTACACCAAAAGTGCATTTAGCAGGGTTTAAACGGAGTCTGAACTTCCTTAGTCGCACAAACAACTTTTGAAGGTTAATAACATGTTCTTCTTCGGTCCGAGATTTTGCAATCATATCATCCACGTAAACCTCTATTTCTTTATGCATCATGTCATGAAACAAAGTTACCATTGCTCTTTGATAGGTTGCCCCAGCATTCTTCAATCCAAATGGCATCACTTTATAACAGAAAGTCCCCCATTGTGTAATGAATGTAGTTTTCTCCATATCTTCGGGAGCCATCTTGATTTGATTATACCCTGAGAAACCATCCATGAAGGAGAAAAGAGAATATTGAGCAGTGCTATCTACTAGGACATCAATGTGAGGCAAAGGAAAATCATCCTTTGGACTAGCTTTATTTAAATCCCGATAATCAACACACATTCGAACTTTTCCATCTTTCTTTGGAACCGGAACAGTGTTAGCAACCCATTGAGGATATTTTGCCACAGCTAAGAAACCAGCATCAAATTGTTTCTTGACTTATTCTCTAATTTTAAGTGACATATCAGGCCTCATCCTCCTCAATTTTTGTATAATTGGAGCACATTCAGGCTTGAGTAGCAGCTTGTGTTCAACTATGTTAGTATCTAGCCCAGGCATATCCTGATATGACCATGCAAAGACATCCACATAATCAATTAAAAGTTTAACCAACTTTTCTCGCTCACTTTCTTTCATAGACATACCAATTTTAACTTCTTTTTTATCATGCTCAGTCCCTAAATTGATCACCTCAACAGGTTCTTGATAGGGTTGGATTATCTTAGCTTCATGTTCAATTAAGCTTTCTAATTCTGGGGGAAGCTCACAATCGTCTTCACAATCCTCAACAGCGTGATTAATTGGATGCTCAAAATTACAAGGAAGTGTTCTAGCGCTGCTATTTTCAACATATTCATTTTCGACTCTGCATGGTTTAAATTAAGAAGAAAAAGGAAAAAAAAAA
>NC_021166.2:22691759-22692183 GCF_000331145.2 Cicer arietinum
GAATTGAAATACATATGCCCTAACTAGTTATCCTTATAGCCTTGGGCAGAGCAAAAGGAGTTAAAAATACATAATTACTTTGAACACGAATTAAAAAACACGGGAAACTCGATGATCTTCCAATTGTTGAGATTGGTGTTTGGAGGACAATGGTACACTACCATGATCCTCTTTCGCAACAGCTACCTGAGCAGCATATATTATTTCAACGCTCTTAAAGGTTTGGCGAATGTCATAAATAGAAATCTTATGTGTATTTAGTGTCTGATATGGAATATTTGGCAAATATACTACTTGGGGTGCAATATATGGAATATTTTATGAGGGTATAGTGTTTTGGGGTGACACGTAACCCAAATGAGATGGAATTTGTGATTGGTTTAGGTTTTAGGGGTTGATAGCTGAGTGGTTTTGGTTATTGTCC
>NC_021166.2:22692978-22765120 GCF_000331145.2 Cicer arietinum
TGTTGTGAATATATAACATTTTGAATGAATGTATGAGGGGTTTTTTGCTTATATGGATATTCTTATAATGAAAAGGGTCTATTGGCTTATGTAGTGAAACTCTCACAATGGTGGCTCTATAGTTCTAAACACGGTCCTTAGAACCAATAATCTCATTTTGGAATATTGTCAACAACAATAGGTAAACTATTTGGAGTGACAATACCCTCAATAAGATCAAACTCTAGGTGAGATTTTCATGCTAACCAAACAGGATGTACATCCAGAAGGCTACCACTACACAACCTCGAAACTAAACTTAAGTTTTGTTCAAACCCGGGTGTAAGGTTTCACTCATAAGTGTGTGTCTTAATAAAAGTGTAAGGTGTAGAATAAGTATGATTCAATAACTCTATAACAATAATAAACATATAATAAATAATAAATAAATAGATAAATAAATAAATAAATAAATACATGAATAAATAAATAAATAAATAAAAATGATCTACAAGCTTAAAAAATATTATAAATATCAACTAATTTATTATAAAAATAAATAAAAGAAAATGAAAAACAAACAAAAATAATAAAAAAAAGTTAAGAATTATGCACAATTAAATTATTAGGCCTGACTCTCTAAAATGTCCCCAGTGGAGCCGCCAGCTGTCGCGGCCTAAAATTTCGAGTTTTGCTCGAATTCAATGGAGTCGCCACCAAAATTTATTTTAAAATAGGGAAAATATTGGGAAACTCTTAAAATAGTAAAAATAAAAAAATATGGTCTTTGAAACCAAATTTTGAGTTCGGGAGTCGATTATGCGTAGGGAAGGTATTAGCACCCTACGACATCCGTTAATATACGGTTACCTATAATTAATTGTGCAAAATTAATATTAACTTAAGTATATTTATTTTTCTTTATTATTAAATATGAATAACAATTATTACTATATTTAAAATATGATTTTATGTGATCTTGCTCCTACGTATCTCCCGGTGCGATGGAGAAATCAAAGCTACGTAGTTCTTGGTGTAGAAAATGTTTATGTGTTGAGTGTGTTTTAAAGAAAATTTGTTTTGTGATAAAAAAAATGTTTTGACAAAATAGAAAAAATAAAATAGTTTAATTTGAATAAATACTTTAAAATACGAGTTTTAAGACGAATCAGGTTGTACAACTTGTGTCCCAAAACTCAAGGAATAAAGAAGATGTCACATCTAATTTAATCCTCTAAAAATATTTTATTGTTCTCGATTTTTAAATTGAGTTTCAAAACCACCAAGTAGTACAACTTGTGTTTTAATAACTCGAAGATAAAAAAAGTTACATCTAATAAATAAATCGATTTTAGATTAGTTCATTAAGATAAATAAATGAATAAATAAATAAATAAAGAGAGTTTTAGGACTATCAAGTTGTACCACTTGTGTCCTAACAACTCAAAGATTAAAAGATGTCACATCTAATTAATCTTTTAAAATTCGATTATAAATATTCTTTGCTTTTTAAAAAAAATTGATGTTAAATATGAAATAAGTTTAAATAATTCTGCAAAATAAAGTCAGTAGTAAACACACACAAAATGGTAAAAAAAAATACATGGACTTGTAATATGATCTATTAAATAAATAAACATTTTAATAGAAAAACATATTCAAATGTAAAATCTTTCAAAATAGCTTTTAAGTAAATAAGTGATTGAAACAAAACTCTAGTAATATAAAGTAAAATTCCATCTTTCAAATAAAACAGTTTTAGCTTCCAATCTAGTAGTATAAAGTTCGAAAAGCTGTAAATGTGAAGATAATGAGAAGATACATGCCTTTTCAGATACTGGTGAAGACAAAAACGGTGGTGTACGGTGGAAGTTAGAACGACGGTGATGCCTCCTGTTTCTTCTTCTCTTCCTTTTTATGTGTTTTTTATCAGTATTAATCTCAGATTTTTCCTCCTCCAAAAAAAAATGTCTTCCTCCACCAAAAATGTCTCCTCTTTGTAAAAAAAAGATGTATTTATAGAGTTTTTTTTTATCTGATTAGTTGCTTTCTGGTCTGCCTTGACCTGATTTGATTTTTATTGTAATTTATTTTTGGCTTTATTTTTTGTTGTAAATTGATTGTAATTGTAATTTAAAAAATTATAACTTGATTTAGCATTGTAAATTGATGAACCTACTTATTGTAAATATAATTACTTCCTTTTATCTGATTAGTTGCTTTCTGGTCTGCCTTGACCTGATTTGATTTTTATTGTAATTTATTTTTGTAAATTGATTGTAATTGTAATTTAAAAATTATAACTTGATTTAGCATTGCAAATTGATGAACCTACTTATTGTAAATATAATTACTTCCTTTTTTAATATATATTTCCTTTTTTAGTTTATTTTTAAATAAGTTGGACAAAATTAGGGTACTACACTAGCCCTTATTGGGCTAGGTTACAAAAGAATGGGTTAAATTTTCTAAAAACAAACTCTAATAAAAGGGTGTTTACAAAGTTGTACTATCAAAAATATTTCTCAGCATTAGGTAAATCAAAAAATTAGGAGCAAGACTACATAGACAGTTGTATTATACTTATTTCATTGTGTTTTTTCTTGTGCTTTGCAAGTAGAGATTGAACATCCTTTGATAGACATATTTAGGGTTTCTGGTCGTTGTTCTGATAGCTAGAAATCAACATGTATGATGCAATTTTTGTATCAAATCTTTTGAGATTGATTCGCCATTAAAAACTTGTCAAAATGTATCCATGTAATTGATTATGCGTATCTTGGTATGATATATAAAGATCAAAGGATACAATGGAAAAACGTGTCTCGTAGACCTTTAGACAAAAAACTAATTAAGTGTGTTTATTAGAGGATCCGCAAAAACTTGGTCTTCTTTGGAGCATTGACTTTTATAATAGCATTGTCTTCTATCAGAGTGTTAACTTTCATCATAGCATACATCATTAACCAGAGTTAAACAATCAGATGTTTGATATGATTATCAAAGGCTCATAATCACTTGTTTGTCAGATTTATCAGAGGCAAACGATCAGATGCATATGAATTAGAGTTTTGCATATATTTGCCAAAATTTTCCATAACTACAAGTGATTGGATTAGCCACAATTGCATGTTTCACGATTTGTCACAATGTGTTTTTGGCTTCTTGATTTTTTGTTGACTAGTCAACCTAGTAGAATCTTTGGAGTATTAATTCCCTTTCCATTGCATTTACGATTTTGATTTTTTTTACCAATCGACCAAGCTCTGACTCGGCTTTATTATTTTGAAAGATTTCATATGTAACAATCGCCTCCTTTATAGCCTTCATATCATCCACAGTTTGATGAGAATCTTTCGCTTTTTGTTTTCCAGCCATAGCTACGGTTTTCAATCATGGATTTGTTTCCTTTTTCGTTTATGGACTCAGCGTCGCCGCTTCTTTTAGTATTATTGTTGCCGCCGAACTATCGAATTTTTTAGAACATTTATCAAACTTGTGACCGTATTTTCCACAGCTAAAACATATTGCATGAAGTCCTTCATATTCCAAGTCAAAATTATAACAACGAATCATAATGAACGGAACAAGAGGCTTTTCAAGATGTTGAGAAGTTTCTCTACATTCTTACCATCTCCAACATGTTTTTGTTGAACTTCTTTCATCTCCTAAGATGTTGAGAAGTTTCTCTTTATAGGAGAAACCAACTCCCTTCTTAGGATCGAATTGGCTGATACTACTTTGATCACTATCCTTGTATTTTTTCTCTTTCTCTTTGTGTTGCTATGGCAAACTGTAACACCCTATTTAAATAGGATTTTAAATAATTAATTTGGTGTTAAAATTATTTTAGAATATATGTTGATTAGTGTTATAATTAATTTTCTTTATAGGTGTGTTTTCTATGATGTGCTACTTTTATACATATTGGACTAAATGAGTAATCTAAATAACAAATATTATATTTTATAATTTAATATTTTAGTGTAATATTTTAAAGAATAAGATTTTTGGCGATTTTACGTGTATATGTGCGTATGCAATTAATGTGATATTTTACAATGTATTTGATTGATGTTAAGTGTGCACGTAATTATATTCCAGTTACTTATAACTATTTTCTATTTTTAGTTATTTATTTTATAAATAATTATCACGAGGATCAACCAATTGGTTTTCTACAGAAATAAATCGTTTAGAATTTTTGCAAAACCAAACCATGTATTCATAGCTTGGTTTAAATTCAACATTTAGAGGTTGACCATGAAGAATATGATTCTCTCGTTCATTCCACTCTTTGTTCTCATTTTCGTAGAATAATGCCCAACTATAGTCAACTTGTTTATGCAAATCTACCTTATGATGCATTCTCATGTTCCTCGGGGGATGTGGAATTTCTTGAGGTAATCCAAATTGTAGTTTCACTCTATCAGTTTGATACATTTCTATTATGTAGAAACAAATCGAATATGTAGATGCATTCCATAGCCAATTGTCTTCTGGATTATTGTATGTTAGACATTGGTAGGGCCTCCTGAGAAACTGATATATAACAAGTTTGTTAGTAATATATGCATAAGAGTAAATAAAATAATAGAAATAAAGTAATGTTTTAATATATTTCATCGTTAACGATCATGTGATCAATTTTTTATCGATATCCAGATGTATGATAACGAGGTGTATCGCCAAATTTCATACCCTTTCCACTATATCTACGAAAATAAATTTGAATACTAGTGAATTAATTAATAGTTTTATAAATATAATATTTACCTTTTTAGATGTTTACCTTTTTGCGAATGGAAAATGAGGCTCAAGATTACTTATTGGTGCAAGAAATGGCATTTGGTACCATGCCCACGTTTGAAGTAGATGTGAACATCCACTGATGACATAACACTGGGTTCATATGCACGACACAATTCTCTATAAAGTGTTGCCAAACACGCTGAATCCCAATTGTATTCTCTCGTCTCTCGCACTCAACAAGAAATATGATCATAAACTTGGCCTATTTATAAAGAAGAAATATGTATATTTAAAAATATACATGTTCAATTAAGGACTTTAATGACCAGTAGAATCTTATGCATGGCTTCACACAAGAAAACACTTTGAAAATGAACACTTCTGGACGGAGAAGACTGAACATGATGGAGAGGATTAGACTGGATGAAGAGATTATCAAGTTTTTGCAACTTCCTAATGTGTGGGAACATATTCTGATGCCCAACCAAATCGCATGTTGGAAAGGAGATTTCTCAAAGCACCACTCGAGATCGTCTTTTGGAATGGCGACTTGCAGGTATCTTGTCACAAGGTTGCCTTTGGGAATGACGACTTGCCAAAGCATATTCACGAGGTCGCCTTTGGGAAAGGCAACTTGCCAAAGCATGTCATGCATGCACGAGTCCGTGTATCACAAGATGGCAGGAGTCAGTGTATCACAAGATGGCAGGAGTCAGTGTGTCACAATATCACAATTGGTTGAAGGAGTCCGTGTATAAGTATGATATATCATTTTCATTACATTTCATCTCAATTTCTTATATCATATTAATCTGAATTTCTTATATCATTATAATGGCACCAAAATATATATTTTTTTCTGATTTATTACAATGGTAAAATATGTGAAAGACAATATATTGGTAAATATTTCAAAAGTGAGGAAAAAAAAGCTATTCGAGTTCATTTTGGATGCAACCTTACTTACTTGAAGAAAAAAATTGAAGCAGAGTTGAAGTTAGAGAATAAGAGGGTGTCTCATTTGGACAAGGCCTAGTTCATTATGAATTGTTAAATGTTGAAGATGACGAAGATGTTGAACTCATGTTTGATGTCACAAACAGTGGCCTCAACTCGGTTCTATCGAGTTATATGTCACGTTTGAGGATGGTAATCCATTATACGATGTTGGTCAACCATCATCCTCAACCACACCTCACCCTGAATATAACCATACCAACCTGAACTGTACTTTGACAAGGCCGAAACATCTAAACCTGAACCATCTCCACTTGAACCCTATATTCCACTAGGTGATGTGGCCGATTTTGGTCAACAAAAATAAGTGAGGAGAGTGAAGAAGAAACATACTTTGACGAGGAGGAGGACGAGGACAATGACAATGGAATGAAGTTTAATAGCAAATCAGATTGTCAACTTAAAATTAAGCATTATCACATAAAACACCCACTCAATTACCGTGTAGTGCAATCTGATCAATATATGTATGTAATTAATTGTGTGAATCTACAACGCTTGTTCAAATGCAGGGTTTCACTAAGCCAAAAAAGTAAGCAATGGATGATTGGTCGTTTGAAGGGGCGCCAAAATTCCTCTATGTCACAAGATCATACGAAGTTTGACTCTAACATCATCTAGGAAAGCATAAAGTCGCAAGTTGATCCATCAATTAAAGTGAAGGTGATCATTGCACATATTCGGGAACTATACAACTACACAATCACCTATAGAAAGGCATGGATGGCAAAGAACAAAGTTATCGAAACGATTTATGGGAATTGGGAAAAGTCTTACAATTATCTTCCAATGTGGTTGTTGGCTAGGCACAAATTTCTTCCAGGGGCAATTTTAGAAATGGAAGTATCACTTGCATATTCTGATAATACTCTATTACAGGGGTCAAAAAATTTCAAGCGACTATTCTGGGTTTTCCCTCCGTGCATATATGGGTTTAAATTTTGTAAACCATTTGTCTCAGTGGATGGAACGTGGTTGTACGCCAAGTACAAAGGGACTCTTTTGCTTGTTATTGCACAAGATGGAAACAAAAAAACAATTCTCATTGCTTCTGCACTTGTGGAAGGTGAGACATCAGGTGCTTAGAGTTTTTTTTTTTTGAAAAATCTAAAAAGGTACGTAACACATCAAGTCGATATTTGTTTGATTTCAGATAGATACAAATCCATTAAAAGTGCTTATAATAATCCAAATAATGGTTGGCATGATCCTCCGTCAACACATGTGTACTACATCTGACACATTGCACAAAATTTCATGAGAGAGTTCAAGGACAAGGAACTTCAAAGAAAACTTGTTTGTATGGGTAATGAAATCAAGATGGCAAATCCAGAGGCTTTAATATGGATCGATAATACCCCCCCCAGAACAATGAACTATGGCTAATTCTCAAGGTCGACGATGGGGACAGATGACAACAAACATTTTCGAGTCAATAAACGCAGTGCTCAAGGGTACACGCAATCTCCCAATCACTACTTTGGTACAATCAACATACTATAGATTGGAAGTTTTATATGTAGAAAGGGGACAACAACATCAGTCATCATTATCTTCTGGTCGAGTATACACAAACGATTGCATGGACAAGATTAAATATGAATTTGGTAAATCTAATATTCACCAAGTCATGCAATTCGACCGAAATTGTTATTCTTTGATGGTGCATGAAATAGTAAACCCAAGAGAGGTGCGATCAATTGGTCATTTTGAAGTCAACCTTCAAAGAAAATGGTGTGATTGTAGAAAATTTCAGGCTATACATGTTCCTTGTTCACATGTCATAGCTACATGTTTTTACACTCGTCAAAACTATTTAGTGCTTCTACTTGACATGTACAAGGTTGTTATTGTATTTAACATCTACAAATAAGAGTTTTCACCTATACCCAATGAAGGATATTGGCCAACATATGAAGGTGAAACATTGTATCACAATCCTAAAATATAGAGAAGTAAAAAAGATCGTCCAAATAGTACCCGTATTAGAACTGCAATGGACGTTAAATAAAAAGTACCAAGAAAATGTGGACTATGTCGGTTAACTGGCCATACTCGAAAACATTGTCCAAATGTTACAGACCAAGTTGAAAAGATGATATGGTCGAGATTTGAATAATATATGAAGAAGATTTGATCAATATTTGAAGAAGATTTAATAAAGATTTGAAGAAGATTTGAGCATGATTTGTTGAAGATTTGATCAAGATTTGAAGAAGATTCGATTAAGATTTGATCAGGATTTGAAGAATATTTAATTAAGATTTGAAGAAGATTCGATCAAGATTTATCTACAAAGATATATGAACAGAATCAATCTGAAGAATTTACAAACTTAATCTAAACAAGATACAATTCAGAATTAAACAAGGACTAAATTGAAGCCCAAATTTTAACTACAAATAGACACTCAAGGTTGAAGGAGAAAAGCATCGAAAAGCATATATCATTTTCATTACATTTCATCTCAATTTCTTATATCATATTAATCTGAATTTCTTATATCATTATAATGGCACCAAAATATATATTTTTTTCTGATTTATTACAATGGTAAAATATGTGAAAGACAATATATTGGTAAATATTTCAAAAGTGAGGAAAAAAAAGCTATTCGAGTTCATTTTGGATGCAACCTTACTTACTTGAAGAAAAAAATTGAAGCAGAGTTGAAGTTAGAGAATAAGAGGGTGTCTCATTTGGACAAGGCCTAGTTCATTATGAATTGTTAAATGTTGAAGATGACGAAGATGTTGAACTCATGTTTGATGTCACAAACAGTGGCCTCAACTCGGTTCTATCGAGTTATATGTCACGTTTGAGGATGGTAATCCATTATACGATGTTGGTCAACCATCATCCTCAACCACACCTCACCCTGAATATAACCATACCAACCTGAACTGTACTTTGACAAGGCCGAAACATCTAAACCTGAACCATCTCCACTTGAACCCTATATTCCACTAGGTGATGTGGCCGATTTTGGTCAACAAAAATAAGTGAGGAGAGTGAAGAAGAAACATACTTTGACGAGGAGGAGGACGAGGACAATGACAATGGAATGAAGTTTAATAGCAAATCAGATTGTCAACTTAAAATTAAGCATTATCACATAAAACACCCACTCAATTACCGTGTAGTGCAATCTGATCAATATATGTATGTAATTAATTGTGTGAATCTACAACGCTTGTTCAAATGCAGGGTTTCACTAAGCCAAAAAAGTAAGCAATGGATGATTGGTCGTTTGAAGGGGCGCCAAAATTCCTCTATGTCACAAGATCATACGAAGTTTGACTCTAACATCATCTAGGAAAGCATAAAGTCGCAAGTTGATCCATCAATTAAAGTGAAGGTGATCATTGCACATATTCGGGAACTATACAACTACACAATCACCTATAGAAAGGCATGGATGGCAAAGAACAAAGTTATCGAAACGATTTATGGGAATTGGGAAAAGTCTTACAATTATCTTCCAATGTGGTTGTTGGCTAGGCACAAATTTCTTCCAGGGGCAATTTTAGAAATGGAAGTATCACTTGCATATTCTGATAATACTCTATTACAGGGGTCAAAAAATTTCAAGCGACTATTCTGGGTTTTCCCTCCGTGCATATATGGGTTTAAATTTTGTAAACCATTTGTCTCAGTGGATGGAACGTGGTTGTACGCCAAGTACAAAGGGACTCTTTTGCTTGTTATTGCACAAGATGGAAACAAAAAAACAATTCTCATTGCTTCTGCACTTGTGGAAGGTGAGACATCAGGTGCTTAGAGTTTTTTTTTTTTGAAAAATCTAAAAAGGTACGTAACACATCAAGTCGATATTTGTTTGATTTCAGATAGATACAAATCCATTAAAAGTGCTTATAATAATCCAAATAATGGTTGGCATGATCCTCCGTCAACACATGTGTACTACATCTGACACATTGCACAAAATTTCATGAGAGAGTTCAAGGACAAGGAACTTCAAAGAAAACTTGTTTGTATGGGTAATGAAATCAAGATGGCAAATCCAGAGGCTTTAATATGGATCGATAATACCCCCCCCAGAACAATGAACTATGGCTAATTCTCAAGGTCGACGATGGGGACAGATGACAACAAACATTTTCGAGTCAATAAACGCAGTGCTCAAGGGTACACGCAATCTCCCAATCACTACTTTGGTACAATCAACATACTATAGATTGGAAGTTTTATATGTAGAAAGGGGACAACAACATCAGTCATCATTATCTTCTGGTCGAGTATACACAAACGATTGCATGGACAAGATTAAATATGAATTTGGTAAATCTAATATTCACCAAGTCATGCAATTCGACCGAAATTGTTATTCTTTGATGGTGCATGAAATAGTAAACCCAAGAGAGGTGCGATCAATTGGTCATTTTGAAGTCAACCTTCAAAGAAAATGGTGTGATTGTAGAAAATTTCAGGCTATACATGTTCCTTGTTCACATGTCATAGCTACATGTTTTTACACTCGTCAAAACTATTTAGTGCTTCTACTTGACATGTACAAGGTTGTTATTGTATTTAACATCTACAAATAAGAGTTTTCACCTATACCCAATGAAGGATATTGGCCAACATATGAAGGTGAAACATTGTATCACAATCCTAAAATATAGAGAAGTAAAAAAGATCGTCCAAATAGTACCCGTATTAGAACTGCAATGGACGTTAAATAAAAAGTACCAAGAAAATGTGGACTATGTCGGTTAACTGGCCATACTCGAAAACATTGTCCAAATGTTACAGACCAAGTTGAAAAGATGATATGGTCGAGATTTGAATAATATATGAAGAAGATTTGATCAATATTTGAAGAAGATTTAATAAAGATTTGAAGAAGATTTGAGCATGATTTGTTGAAGATTTGATCAAGATTTGAAGAAGATTCGATTAAGATTTGATCAGGATTTGAAGAATATTTAATTAAGATTTGAAGAAGATTCGATCAAGATTTATCTACAAAGATATATGAACAGAATCAATCTGAAGAATTTACAAACTTAATCTAAACAAGATACAATTCAGAATTAAACAAGGACTAAATTGAAGCCCAAATTTTAACTACAAATAGACACTCAAGGTTGAAGGAGAAAAGCATCGAAAAGCAAAAAAGAGTAACTCAAGCTCAAAGTTCTCAATTGTTTATAGAGTTCAACGAGAGCAACACTTGTTCAGGTTAGAAATATTTTTTGAGGGTTCATTTTTTAGAGTACGAGAGTTATTATTATTATCAGCTTTGTTAGAAGCAACTACTCAAGTTCCAATCTTTTGTATCCAACCCGATAATGGTTTAGGGTCAAGGTAGTTAGTTCCTCAAAAGTTTTGGTTTGTCAGGCTGTTTGGGGAAACTGCCTTGCAGGGTCAGGTGCTTTGTAATTCAAGGTGTTTGAATTAGTGGATTAAAGCATTCAAAATGAAGGGATTGGATGTAGCCAAGTAAGTGGTGAACCAAGATAAATATATGTGTCAAATTAATTATACTTTCATTGTTTACTGCTTCTAAATCCAATTGCTTCTTATTTGAGTAATTCATAAAAACCAACCAACCTTCATTAAATTAGCAAAAAGTTATCAACTTTATCAAACACAATTAAACCCCCTTCTCGTGTTTGCACCTTCAATTGCCATCAGAGTTTGGCCTCAAGGCTGAGCACTTTATAGTGTTTGAGGAAAGATTCAAAGGTTAAACATGTCTCGATTTAGCGAATCAACAGATGTAGAAATTGAGGTATTTTCTAAATTTACTCGATCTGATTTAATTACTGCTATAAATGATTTTTAAAAAATGAATCACAAATTGTCTAAACAGAAAATGCAAATCTAACTGAAAAAATTAATGCTTTAGAGAATCAAAGTGCTGAATTAAAACAGAAAATGCAAATCTAAAAACTAATATTACTAAACTTAAAATAGAGAATGCAAATCTGAAAACTGATATTACTAAACTTAAGACATATAATGCAACTCTTAAAACTGATATTATTGAACTTAAAATAGAAAATGCAAATTTGAAAACTGATATTACTGAACTTAAGTCTGACAATATAACTCTAAAAATTAATTATAGTTCAACATTAATTGAAAATACCACATGTAACTCTGATAAGCATGAAGAAGTATTTTAAGATTTGTTTGATAATGGTATGGAAAGAAGCAAGTATGCATCTTTGATTTATGGGGTTAGTAGGAATGGTAAAAGAGGAATAAGATTTCAAGAAAAAGTAATTGAATATAAGTGTATTCCCTCTAATGATTTGTATACTATTGGCTATAAGAAAGGCGACACTAAAATATCTTGTCCTGTGCTAACCACATGGAAAGACAAGAAACCTTTAAGAACTAACAAACCAAGACCTAAATAGATTTGGGTGCCAAAAGATAAAATTGTTTATGTTGCAGATATTCTAAGCAACCAAATTGAAACACCAGTCATGGTGTCTGGTCAATGGATGCTTGCAATATATGAAGGCAAAAAGGTCTATGTTCCAAGACCTACCAAACAGAAGCCAACTGACTCTGGTGGAAGAAGGATAGATCAACATAATACCTATATAACCAGAACCATATGATGAACCAAAAATATCAGAAAAATATGTAGTATCAACAGAATCAAAACTAGCAGAGAAATTACACATATCAACATAACAAGAACTACCAGAAGAATCAGAATTACTATAAGTTCCAAAATTACCAGAGGAACCTGATACATCAGCAGAAACAAAAGTATCAGATGAACAATTATAATAAGGAGACTTTTTTGAACACCCAATCAAATTTATCAAGACTACAAACCTGGATGGGAATTCAAATCCCTTCATCTAGACTCTCTAATTAGAGCATATGAAAACTAAGAAGCTTGATCTTAAAAATAAAAGCTAGATAAGTATTTTGCAGGTTCCAAATTTTTTTTAGAGGAACAAGGAGATCCACATAATCTGAGTAATTCAATAGAAGTAGCATACAAGTTTGGTTTTCAAAAACAAGTAGAAACCACCAGAAACATCACTGAGGTTTTGGCTGTATTGATTTGATTCTTCAATTATCTGATTTATATTATGTTATATCACAAAAAACTTGACCTTAAAAAAAAAAATGAAAGCAAGTTGAGGATACTGCAGGTTAACTATAACTAGAGGAAGCAGATGCAGACAAATCAGAAGATGACAAATCTTTAGAGGATGAATCTGATCAAGTAAGAAATAGTCAAGATAAGTTAGAAGAAAGATATGGATGGAAGTACCCGTCATCTAATCCTAAAACTCTAATCACTGGAAGTGCAAGTGATCATTTGAGGACCAAATCATCACTTAAAGATACCAGTTTGTTTGGCCTACTCTCATCAATTCAGCCTTCCTATATTGATGAAGCATTGACAGGTGATGGATGAATTCTTGCAATGCAAAAAGAGTTAAATGAATTTGAGAGGAATGATGTTTGGGATCTAGTTCCTAGACCAAAGAAGAACATTATTGAAACCAAGTGGGTTTTCAGAAACAAGCTAAATAAGAAAAGTGAAGTGGTCAGAAACAAGGCAAGACTTGTCACACAAGGCTACAGTCAACAAGAGGGCATTGATTACACTAAGACATTTGATCTAGTGGCCAAGCTAGAAGCTATTCATATTCTACTTTCTTTTGCTGCAAATAATAACATTACATTATTTCAAATGGATGTTAAAAGTGCTTTTTTAAATGGTTATATAAGTGAAGAAGTCTATGTTAAACACCCCCCAAATTTGGAAAGTTCAGATTTTCCAAATCATGTTTTTAAACTTAAGAAATCTCAATATGGTCTAAAACAAGCTCCTAGGGTTCAGTAACTTCTTGCTTAAATATAACTTTGAAAGAGGACAAGTAGATAATACACTTTTTAGAAAATCAATAGGAGATAACATTCTTATTATTCAAATTTATGTTGATGACATTATTTTTGGATCTTCTAATGGCACTATTTGTCAAGAATTTTCTAAATTGATGCAGCTTGAATTTCAAATGAGTATGATGGGAGAACTTAAATTCTTCTTAGGGGGAACCTCTTAATGTCTCGGTTACTTAATACTTTGTTTTGAAAACCGTTTAAGTTAACTGGACGTTAAGGAGGGGGAACCTCTTAATGTCTCGGTTACTTAATATTTTGTTTTAAAGAAAAATCGTTTAAGTTAACTGGGCGTTAAGAAGGGGGAATCTCTTAATGTCTCGGTTACTTAACATTTT
This sequence comes from Cicer arietinum, assembly GCF_000331145.2. NCBI lineage: Eukaryota > Viridiplantae > Streptophyta > Magnoliopsida > Fabales > Fabaceae > Cicer > Cicer arietinum. The sequence goes on from NC_021166.2 coordinate 22,706,970, forward strand.
GTTTTGAAAACCGTTTAAGTTAACTGAACGTTAAGGAGGGGGAATCTCTTAATGTCTCGGTTACTTAACATTTTGTTTTGAAAACCGTTTAAGTAAACTGGGCGTTAAGAATGGGGAATCTCTTAATGTCTCGGTTACTTAACATTTTGTTTTGAAAACCGTTTAAGTAAACTGGGCGTTAAGAATGGGGAATCTCTTAATGTCTCGGTTACTTAACATTTTGTTTTGAAAACCGTTTAAGTTAACTGGACGTTAAGGAGGGGGAATCTCTTAATGTCTCGGTTACTTAATATTTTGTTTTAAAGAAAAATCGTTTAAGTTAACTGGGCGTTAAGAATGGGGAATCTCTTAATGTCTCGGTTACTTAATATTTTGTTTTGAAAACCGTTTAAGTTAACTGGACGTTAAGGAGGGGGAATCTCTTAATGTCTCGGTTACTTAATATTTTGTTTTGAAAACCGTTTAAGTAAACTGGGCGTTAAGAATGGGGAATCTCTTAATGTCTCGGTTACTTAATATTTTGTTTTGAAAACCGTTTAAGTAAACTGGGCGTTAAGAATGGGGAATCTCTTAATGTCTCGGTTACTTAATGTTCGTTTTTGAAAATCGTTTCAGTAAATGAGTATTAAGAATGGGGAATCTCTTAATGACTTATTTACTGAATGTTTTGTCTTGAAAATCGTTAAGTTAAATGAGAATTAAGAATGGGGAATCTCTTAATGACTTATTTACTGAATGTTTTGTCTTGAAAATCGTTAAGTTAAATGAGAATTAAGAATGGGGAATCTCTTAATGACTTATTTACTGAATGTTTTGTCTTGAAAATCGTTAAGTTAAATGAGAATTAAGAATGGGGAATCTCTTAATGACTTATTTACTGAATGTTTTGTCTTGAAAATCGTTAAGTTAAATGAGAATTAAGAATGGGGAATCTCTTAATGACTTATTTACTGAATGTTTTGTCTTGAAAATCGTTAAGTTAAATGAGAATTAAGAATGGGGAATCTCTTAATGTCTCGGTTACTTAATGTTCGTTTTTGAAAATCGTTTCAGTAAATGAGTATTAAGAATGGGGAATCTCTTAATGACTTATTTACTGAATGTTTTGTCTTGAAAATCGTTAAGTTAAATGAGAATTAAGAATGGGGAATCTCTTAATGACTTATTTACTGAATGTTTTGTCTTGAAAATCGTTAAGTTAAATGAGAATTAAGAATGGGGAATCTCTTAATGACTTATTTACTGAATGTTTTGTCTTGAAAATCGTTAAGTTAAATGAGAATTAAGAATGGGGAATCTCTTAATGACTTATTTACTGAATGTTTTGTCTTGAAAATCGTTAAGTTAAATGAGAATTAAGAATGGGGAATCTCTTAATGACTTATTTACTGAATGTTTTGTCTTGAAAATCGTTAAGTTAAATGAGAATTAAGAATGGGGAATCTCTTAATGACTTATTTACTGAATGTTTTGTCTTGAAAATCGTTAAGTTAAATGAGAATTAAGAATGGGGAATCTCTTAATGACTTATTTACTGAATGTTTTGTCTTGAAAATCGTTAAGTTAAATGAGAATTAAGAATGGGGAATCTCTTAATGACTTATTTACTGAATGTTTTGTCTTGAAAATCGTTAAGTTAAATGAGAATTAAGAATGGGGAATCTCTTAATGACTTATTTACTGAATGTTTTGTCTTGAAAATCGTTAAGTTAAATGAGAATTAAGAATGGGGAATCTCTTAATGACTTATTTACTGAATGTTTTGTCTTGAAAATCGTTAAGTTAAATGAGAATTAAGAATGGGGAATCTCTTAATGACTTATTTACTGAATGTTTTGTCTTGAAAATCGTTAAGTTAAATGAGAATTAAGAATGGGGAATCTCTTAATGACTTATTTACTGAATGTTTTGTCTTGAAAATCGTTAAGTTAAATGAGAATTAAGAATGGGGAATCTCTTAATGACTTATTTACTGAATGTTTTGTCTTGAAAATCGTTAAGTTAAATGAGAATTAAGAATGGGGAATCTCTTAATGACTTATTTACTGAATGTTTTGTCTTGAAAATCGTTAAGTTAAATGAGAATTAAGAATGGGGAATCTCTTAATGACTTATTTACTGAATGTTTTGTCTTGAAAATCGTTAAGTTAAATGAGAATTAAGAATGGGGAATCTCTTAATGACTTATTTACTGAATGTTTTGTCTTGAAAATCGTTAAGTTAAATGAGAATTAAGAATGGGGAATCTCTTAATGACTTATTTACTGAATGTTTTGTCTTGAAAATCGTTAAGTTAAATGAGAATTAAGAATGGGGAATCTCTTAATGACTTATTTACTGAATGTTTTGTCTTGAAAATCGTTAAGTTAAATGAGAATTAAGAATGGGGAATCTCTTAATGACTTATTTACTGAATGTTTTGTCTTGAAAATCGTTAAGTTAAATGAGAATTAAGAATGGGGAATCTCTTAATGACTTATTTACTGAATGTTTTGTCTTGAAAATCGTTAAGTTAAATGAGAATTAAGAATGGGGAATCTCTTAATGACTTATTTACTGAATGTTTTGTCTTGAAAATCGTTAAGTTAAATGAGAATTAAGAATGGGGAATCTCTTAATGACTTATTTACTGAATGTTTTGTCTTGAAAATCGTTAAGTTAAATGAGAATTAAGAATGGGGAATCTCTTAATGACTTATTTACTGAATGTTTTGTCTTGAAAATCGTTAAGTTAAATGAGAATTAAGAATGGGGAATCTCTTAATGACTTATTTACTGAATGTTTTGTCTTGAAAATCGTTAAGTTAAATGAGAATTAAGAATGGGGAATCTCTTAATGACTTATTTACTGAATGTTTTGTCTTGAAAATCGTTAAGTTAAATGAGAATTAAGAATGGGGAATCTCTTAATGACTTATTTACTGAATGTTTTGTCTTGAAAATCGTTAAGTTAAATGAGAATTAAGAATGGGGAATCTCTTAATGACTTATTTACTGAATGTTTTGTCTTGAAAATCGTTAAGTTAAATGAGAATTAAGAATGGGGAATCTCTTAATGACTTATTTACTGAATGTTTTGTCTTGAAAATCGTTAAGTTAAATGAGAATTAAGAATGGGGAATCTCTTAATGACTTATTTACTGAATGTTTTGTCTTGAAAATCGTTAAGTTAAATGAGAATTAAGAATGGGGAATCTCTTAATGACTTATTTACTGAATGTTTTGTCTTGAAAATCGTTAAGTTAAATGAGAATTAAGAATGGGGAATCTCTTAATGACTTATTTACTGAATGTTTTGTCTTGAAAATCGTTAAGTTAAATGAGAATTAAGAATGGGGAATCTCTTAATGACTTATTTACTGAATGTTTTGTCTTGAAAATCGTTAAGTTAAATGAGAATTAAGAATGGGGAATCTCTTAATGACTTATTTACTGAATGTTTTGTCTTGAAAATCGTTAAGTTAAATGAGAATTAAGAATGGGGAATCTCTTAATGACTTATTTACTGAATGTTTTGTCTTGAAAATCGTTAAGTTAAATGAGAATTAAGAATGGGGAATCTCTTAATGACTTATTTACTGAATGTTTTGTCTTGAAAATCGTTAAGTTAAATGAGAATTAAGAATGGGGAATCTCTTAATGACTTATTTACTGAATGTTTTGTCTTGAAAATCGTTAAGTTAAATGAGAATTAAGAATGGGGAATCTCTTAATGACTTATTTACTGAATGTTTTGTCTTGAAAATCGTTAAGTTAAATGAGAATTAAGAATGGGGAATCTCTTAATGACTTATTTACTGAATGTTTTGTCTTGAAAATCGTTAAGTTAAATGAGAATTAAGAATGGGGAATCTCTTAATGACTTATTTACTGAATGTTTTGTCTTGAAAATCGTTAAGTTAAATGAGAATTAAGAATGGGGAATCTCTTAATGACTTATTTACTGAATGTTTTGTCTTGAAAATCGTTAAGTTAAATGAGAATTAAGAATGGGGAATCTCTTAATGACTTATTTACTGAATGTTTTGTCTTGAAAATCGTTAAGTTAAATGAGAATTAAGAATGGGGAATCTCTTAATGACTTATTTACTGAATGTTTTGTCTTGAAAATCGTTAAGTTAAATGAGAATTAAGAATGGGGAATCTCTTAATGACTTATTTACTGAATGTTTTGTCTTGAAAATCGTTAAGTTAAATGAGAATTAAGAATGGGGAATCTCTTAATGACTTATTTACTGAATGTTTTGTCTTGAAAATCGTTAAGTTAAATGAGAATTAAGAATGGGGAATCTCTTAATGACTTATTTACTGAATGTTTTGTCTTGAAAATCGTTAAGTTAAATGAGAATTAAGAATGGGGAATCTCTTAATGACTTATTTACTGAATGTTTTGTCTTGAAAATCGTTAAGTTAAATGAGAATTAAGAATGGGGAATCTCTTAATGACTTATTTACTGAATGTTTTGTCTTGAAAATCGTTAAGTTAAATGAGAATTAAGAATGGGGAATCTCTTAATGACTTATTTACTGAATGTTTTGTCTTGAAAATCGTTAAGTTAAATGAGAATTAAGAATGGGGAATCTCTTAATGACTTATTTACTGAATGTTTTGTCTTGAAAATCGTTAAGTTAAATGAGAATTAAGAATGGGGAATCTCTTAATGACTTATTTACTGAATGTTTTGTCTTGAAAATCGTTAAGTTAAATGAGAATTAAGAATGGGGAATCTCTTAATGACTTATTTACTGAATGTTTTGTCTTGAAAATCGTTAAGTTAAATGAGAATTAAGAATGGGGAATCTCTTAATGACTTATTTACTGAATGTTTTGTCTTGAAAATCGTTAAGTTAAATGAGAATTAAGAATGGGGAATCTCTTAATGACTTATTTACTGAATGTTTTGTCTTGAAAATCGTTAAGTTAAATGAGAATTAAGAATGGGGAATCTCTTAATGACTTATTTACTGAATGTTTTGTCTTGAAAATCGTTAAGTTAAATGAGAATTAAGAATGGGGAATCTCTTAATGACTTATTTACTGAATGTTTTGTCTTGAAAATCGTTAAGTTAAATGAGAATTAAGAATGGGGAATCTCTTAATGACTTATTTACTGAATGTTTTGTCTTGAAAATCGTTAAGTTAAATGAGAATTAAGAATGGGGAATCTCTTAATGACTTATTTACTGAATGTTTTGTCTTGAAAATCGTTAAGTTAAATGAGAATTAAGAATGGGGAATCTCTTAATGACTTATTTACTGAATGTTTTGTCTTGAAAATCGTTAAGTTAAATGAGAATTAAGAATGGGGAATCTCTTAATGACTTATTTACTGAATGTTTTGTCTTGAAAATCGTTAAGTTAAATGAGAATTAAGAATGGGGAATCTCTTAATGACTTATTTACTGAATGTTTTGTCTTGAAAATCGTTAAGTTAAATGAGAATTAAGAATGGGGAATCTCTTAATGACTTATTTACTGAATGTTTTGTCTTGAAAATCGTTAAGTTAAATGAGAATTAAGAATGGGGAATCTCTTAATGACTTATTTACTGAATGTTTTGTCTTGAAAATCGTTAAGTTAAATGAGAATTAAGAATGGGGAATCTCTTAATGACTTATTTACTGAATGTTTTGTCTTGAAAATCGTTAAGTTAAATGAGAATTAAGAATGGGGAATCTCTTAATGACTTATTTACTGAATGTTTTGTCTTGAAAATCGTTAAGTTAAATGAGAATTAAGAATGGGGAATCTCTTAATGACTTATTTACTGAATGTTTTGTCTTGAAAATCGTTAAGTTAAATGAGAATTAAGAATGGGGAATCTCTTAATGACTTATTTACTGAATGTTTTGTCTTGAAAATCGTTAAGTTAAATGAGAATTAAGAATGGGGAATCTCTTAATGACTTATTTACTGAATGTTTTGTCTTGAAAATCGTTAAGTTAAATGAGAATTAAGAATGGGGAATCTCTTAATGACTTATTTACTGAATGTTTTGTCTTGAAAATCGTTAAGTTAAATGAGAATTAAGAATGGGGAATCTCTTAATGACTTATTTACTGAATGTTTTGTCTTGAAAATCGTTAAGTTAAATGAGAATTAAGAATGGGGAATCTCTTAATGACTTATTTACTGAATGTTTTGTCTTGAAAATCGTTAAGTTAAATGAGAATTAAGAATGGGGAATCTCTTAATGACTTATTTACTGAATGTTTTGTCTTGAAAATCGTTAAGTTAAATGAGAATTAAGAATGGGGAATCTCTTAATGACTTATTTACTGAATGTTTTGTCTTGAAAATCGTTAAGTTAAATGAGAATTAAGAATGGGGAATCTCTTAATGACTTATTTACTGAATGTTTTGTCTTGAAAATCGTTAAGTTAAATGAGAATTAAGAATGGGGAATCTCTTAATGACTTATTTACTGAATGTTTTGTCTTGAAAATCGTTAAGTTAAATGAGAATTAAGAATGGGGAATCTCTTAATGACTTATTTACTGAATGTTTTGTCTTGAAAATCGTTAAGTTAAATGAGAATTAAGAATGGGGAATCTCTTAATGACTTATTTACTGAATGTTTTGTCTTGAAAATCGTTAAGTTAAATGAGAATTAAGAATGGGGAATCTCTTAATGACTTATTTACTGAATGTTTTGTCTTGAAAATCGTTAAGTTAAATGAGAATTAAGAATGGGGAATCTCTTAATGACTTATTTACTGAATGTTTTGTCTTGAAAATCGTTAAGTTAAATGAGAATTAAGAATGGGGAATCTCTTAATGACTTATTTACTGAATGTTTTGTCTTGAAAATCGTTAAGTTAAATGAGAATTAAGAATGGGGAATCTCTTAATGACTTATTTACTGAATGTTTTGTCTTGAAAATCGTTAAGTTAAATGAGAATTAAGAATGGGGAATCTCTTAATGACTTATTTACTGAATGTTTTGTCTTGAAAATCGTTAAGTTAAATGAGAATTAAGAATGGGGAATCTCTTAATGACTTATTTACTGAATGTTTTGTCTTGAAAATCGTTAAGTTAAATGAGAATTAAGAATGGGGAATCTCTTAATGACTTATTTACTGAATGTTTTGTCTTGAAAATCGTTAAGTTAAATGAGAATTAAGAATGGGGAATCTCTTAATGACTTATTTACTGAATGTTTTGTCTTGAAAATCGTTAAGTTAAATGAGAATTAAGAATGGGGAATCTCTTAATGACTTATTTACTGAATGTTTTGTCTTGAAAATCGTTAAGTTAAATGAGAATTAAGAATGGGGAATCTCTTAATGACTTATTTACTGAATGTTTTGTCTTGAAAATCGTTAAGTTAAATGAGAATTAAGAATGGGGAATCTCTTAATGACTTATTTACTGAATGTTTTGTCTTGAAAATCGTTAAGTTAAATGAGAATTAAGAATGGGGAATCTCTTAATGACTTATTTACTGAATGTTTTGTCTTGAAAATCGTTAAGTTAAATGAGAATTAAGAATGGGGAATCTCTTAATGACTTATTTACTGAATGTTTTGTCTTGAAAATCGTTAAGTTAAATGAGAATTAAGAATGGGGAATCTCTTAATGACTTATTTACTGAATGTTTTGTCTTGAAAATCGTTAAGTTAAATGAGAATTAAGAATGGGGAATCTCTTAATGACTTATTTACTGAATGTTTTGTCTTGAAAATCGTTAAGTTAAATGAGAATTAAGAATGGGGAATCTCTTAATGACTTATTTACTGAATGTTTTGTCTTGAAAATCGTTAAGTTAAATGAGAATTAAGAATGGGGAATCTCTTAATGACTTATTTACTGAATGTTTTGTCTTGAAAATCGTTAAGTTAAATGAGAATTAAGAATGGGGAATCTCTTAATGACTTATTTACTGAATGTTTTGTCTTGAAAATCGTTAAGTTAAATGAGAATTAAGAATGGGGAATCTCTTAATGACTTATTTACTGAATGTTTTGTCTTGAAAATCGTTAAGTTAAATGAGAATTAAGAATGGGGAATCTCTTAATGACTTATTTACTGAATGTTTTGTCTTGAAAATCGTTAAGTTAAATGAGAATTAAGAATGGGGAATCTCTTAATGACTTATTTACTGAATGTTTTGTCTTGAAAATCGTTAAGTTAAATGAGAATTAAGAATGGGGAATCTCTTAATGACTTATTTACTGAATGTTTTGTCTTGAAAATCGTTAAGTTAAATGAGAATTAAGAATGGGGAATCTCTTAATGACTTATTTACTGAATGTTTTGTCTTGAAAATCGTTAAGTTAAATGAGAATTAAGAATGGGGAATCTCTTAATGACTTATTTACTGAATGTTTTGTCTTGAAAATCGTTAAGTTAAATGAGAATTAAGAATGGGGAATCTCTTAATGACTTATTTACTGAATGTTTTGTCTTGAAAATCGTTAAGTTAAATGAGAATTAAGAATGGGGAATCTCTTAATGACTTATTTACTGAATGTTTTGTCTTGAAAATCGTTAAGTTAAATGAGAATTAAGAATGGGGAATCTCTTAATGACTTATTTACTGAATGTTTTGTCTTGAAAATCGTTAAGTTAAATGAGAATTAAGAATGGGGAATCTCTTAATGACTTATTTACTGAATGTTTTGTCTTGAAAATCGTTAAGTTAAATGAGAATTAAGAATGGGGAATCTCTTAATGACTTATTTACTGAATGTTTTGTCTTGAAAATCGTTAAGTTAAATGAGAATTAAGAATGGGGAATCTCTTAATGACTTATTTACTGAATGTTTTGTCTTGAAAATCGTTAAGTTAAATGAGAATTAAGAATGGGGAATCTCTTAATGACTTATTTACTGAATGTTTTGTCTTGAAAATCGTTAAGTTAAATGAGAATTAAGAATGGGGAATCTCTTAATGACTTATTTACTGAATGTTTTGTCTTGAAAATCGTTAAGTTAAATGAGAATTAAGAATGGGGAATCTCTTAATGACTTATTTACTGAATGTTTTGTCTTGAAAATCGTTAAGTTAAATGAGAATTAAGAATGGGGAATCTCTTAATGACTTATTTACTGAATGTTTTGTCTTGAAAATCGTTAAGTTAAATGAGAATTAAGAATGGGGAATCTCTTAATGACTTATTTACTGAATGTTTTGTCTTGAAAATCGTTAAGTTAAATGAGAATTAAGAATGGGGAATCTCTTAATGACTTATTTACTGAATGTTTTGTCTTGAAAATCGTTAAGTTAAATGAGAATTAAGAATGGGGAATCTCTTAATGACTTATTTACTGAATGTTTTGTCTTGAAAATCGTTAAGTTAAATGAGAATTAAGAATGGGGAATCTCTTAATGACTTATTTACTGAATGTTTTGTCTTGAAAATCGTTAAGTTAAATGAGAATTAAGAATGGGGAATCTCTTAATGACTTATTTACTGAATGTTTTGTCTTGAAAATCGTTAAGTTAAATGAGAATTAAGAATGGGGAATCTCTTAATGACTTATTTACTGAATGTTTTGTCTTGAAAATCGTTAAGTTAAATGAGAATTAAGAATGGGGAATCTCTTAATGACTTATTTACTGAATGTTTTGTCTTGAAAATCGTTAAGTTAAATGAGAATTAAGAATGGGGAATCTCTTAATGACTTATTTACTGAATGTTTTGTCTTGAAAATCGTTAAGTTAAATGAGAATTAAGAATGGGGAATCTCTTAATGACTTATTTACTGAATGTTTTGTCTTGAAAATCGTTAAGTTAAATGAGAATTAAGAATGGGGAATCTCTTAATGACTTATTTACTGAATGTTTTGTCTTGAAAATCGTTAAGTTAAATGAGAATTAAGAATGGGGAATCTCTTAATGACTTATTTACTGAATGTTTTGTCTTGAAAATCGTTAAGTTAAATGAGAATTAAGAATGGGGAATCTCTTAATGACTTATTTACTGAATGTTTTGTCTTGAAAATCGTTAAGTTAAATGAGAATTAAGAATGGGGAATCTCTTAATGACTTATTTACTGAATGTTTTGTCTTGAAAATCGTTAAGTTAAATGAGAATTAAGAATGGGGAATCTCTTAATGACTTATTTACTGAATGTTTTGTCTTGAAAATCGTTAAGTTAAATGAGAATTAAGAATGGGGAATCTCTTAATGACTTATTTACTGAATGTTTTGTCTTGAAAATCGTTAAGTTAAATGAGAATTAAGAATGGGGAATCTCTTAATGACTTATTTACTGAATGTTTTGTCTTGAAAATCGTTAAGTTAAATGAGAATTAAGAATGGGGAATCTCTTAATGACTTATTTACTGAATGTTTTGTCTTGAAAATCGTTAAGTTAAATGAGAATTAAGAATGGGGAATCTCTTAATGACTTATTTACTGAATGTTTTGTCTTGAAAATCGTTAAGTTAAATGAGAATTAAGAATGGGGAATCTCTTAATGACTTATTTACTGAATGTTTTGTCTTGAAAATCGTTAAGTTAAATGAGAATTAAGAATGGGGAATCTCTTAATGACTTATTTACTGAATGTTTTGTCTTGAAAATCGTTAAGTTAAATGAGAATTAAGAATGGGGAATCTCTTAATGACTTATTTACTGAATGTTTTGTCTTGAAAATCGTTAAGTTAAATGAGAATTAAGAATGGGGAATCTCTTAATGACTTATTTACTGAATGTTTTGTCTTGAAAATCGTTAAGTTAAATGAGAATTAAGAATGGGGAATCTCTTAATGACTTATTTACTGAATGTTTTGTCTTGAAAATCGTTAAGTTAAATGAGAATTAAGAATGGGGAATCTCTTAATGACTTATTTACTGAATGTTTTGTCTTGAAAATCGTTAAGTTAAATGAGAATTAAGAATGGGGAATCTCTTAATGACTTATTTACTGAATGTTTTGTCTTGAAAATCGTTAAGTTAAATGAGAATTAAGAATGGGGAATCTCTTAATGACTTATTTACTGAATGTTTTGTCTTGAAAATCGTTAAGTTAAATGAGAATTAAGAATGGGGAATCTCTTAATGACTTATTTACTGAATGTTTTGTCTTGAAAATCGTTAAGTTAAATGAGAATTAAGAATGGGGAATCTCTTAATGACTTATTTACTGAATGTTTTGTCTTGAAAATCGTTAAGTTAAATGAGAATTAAGAATGGGGAATCTCTTAATGACTTATTTACTGAATGTTTTGTCTTGAAAATCGTTAAGTTAAATGAGAATTAAGAATGGGGAATCTCTTAATGACTTATTTACTGAATGTTTTGTCTTGAAAATCGTTAAGTTAAATGAGAATTAAGAATGGGGAATCTCTTAATGACTTATTTACTGAATGTTTTGTCTTGAAAATCGTTAAGTTAAATGAGAATTAAGAATGGGGAATCTCTTAATGACTTATTTACTGAATGTTTTGTCTTGAAAATCGTTAAGTTAAATGAGAATTAAGAATGGGGAATCTCTTAATGACTTATTTACTGAATGTTTTGTCTTGAAAATCGTTAAGTTAAATGAGAATTAAGAATGGGGAATCTCTTAATGACTTATTTACTGAATGTTTTGTCTTGAAAATCGTTAAGTTAAATGAGAATTAAGAATGGGGAATCTCTTAATGACTTATTTACTGAATGTTTTGTCTTGAAAATCGTTAAGTTAAATGAGAATTAAGAATGGGGAATCTCTTAATGACTTATTTACTGAATGTTTTGTCTTGAAAATCGTTAAGTTAAATGAGAATTAAGAATGGGGAATCTCTTAATGACTTATTTACTGAATGTTTTGTCTTGAAAATCGTTAAGTTAAATGAGAATTAAGAATGGGGAATCTCTTAATGACTTATTTACTGAATGTTTTGTCTTGAAAATCGTTAAGTTAAATGAGAATTAAGAATGGGGAATCTCTTAATGACTTATTTACTGAATGTTTTGTCTTGAAAATCGTTAAGTTAAATGAGAATTAAGAATGGGGAATCTCTTAATGACTTATTTACTGAATGTTTTGTCTTGAAAATCGTTAAGTTAAATGAGAATTAAGAATGGGGAATCTCTTAATGACTTATTTACTGAATGTTTTGTCTTGAAAATCGTTAAGTTAAATGAGAATTAAGAATGGGGAATCTCTTAATGACTTATTTACTGAATGTTTTGTCTTGAAAATCGTTAAGTTAAATGAGAATTAAGAATGGGGAATCTCTTAATGACTTATTTACTGAATGTTTTGTCTTGAAAATCGTTAAGTTAAATGAGAATTAAGAATGGGGAATCTCTTAATGACTTATTTACTGAATGTTTTGTCTTGAAAATCGTTAAGTTAAATGAGAATTAAGAATGGGGAATCTCTTAATGACTTATTTACTGAATGTTTTGTCTTGAAAATCGTTAAGTTAAATGAGAATTAAGAATGGGGAATCTCTTAATGACTTATTTACTGAATGTTTTGTCTTGAAAATCGTTAAGTTAAATGAGAATTAAGAATGGGGAATCTCTTAATGACTTATTTACTGAATGTTTTGTCTTGAAAATCGTTAAGTTAAATGAGAATTAAGAATGGGGAATCTCTTAATGACTTATTTACTGAATGTTTTGTCTTGAAAATCGTTAAGTTAAATGAGAATTAAGAATGGGGAATCTCTTAATGACTTATTTACTGAATGTTTTGTCTTGAAAATCGTTAAGTTAAATGAGAATTAAGAATGGGGAATCTCTTAATGACTTATTTACTGAATGTTTTGTCTTGAAAATCGTTAAGTTAAATGAGAATTAAGAATGGGGAATCTCTTAATGACTTATTTACTGAATGTTTTGTCTTGAAAATCGTTAAGTTAAATGAGAATTAAGAATGGGGAATCTCTTAATGACTTATTTACTGAATGTTTTGTCTTGAAAATCGTTAAGTTAAATGAGAATTAAGAATGGGGAATCTCTTAATGACTTATTTACTGAATGTTTTGTCTTGAAAATCGTTAAGTTAAATGAGAATTAAGAATGGGGAATCTCTTAATGACTTATTTACTGAATGTTTTGTCTTGAAAATCGTTAAGTTAAATGTACCCTACGGACGGGAATGGAGATGGGAACGCTTGACTGCAGCTACGTTAGGAGGATCTCACGGGGCGCGTGGAGATTACCCAGGGTGTTTAGTTGTGTTGAAATATGATCAGATTAGGTTGACATAGAGGGATCAGATGTCTTTCTTTTGTATTGTATTTATTTTAAAATGGAAGACTGTACCTATACTAATATTGTCAGCTTGACATGTTATTTTCAATGGGTTACATGTACCTTTTGTTGTTGTGTAAATGGTTTGGATTTATAATTGGAGTGACTTTTCCGCTGCTTGTAAATCATAATGACTCAATTATTTATCCAAAGACATTTTCTTGTTTATTTCTCTGTTTCAGTTTAATTTCTTTTTAAAAAAAAAAATATACCCTCGCTTTGAAAAACGGGGTGTTACACTCAACAACTTTGGACGAAACATCAACTTGAAGACTACAAAATCCTAGAATAAAATATTCCTATCTACTGCGACAACATTTCTGCCATTTGTCTAACCAAAAATCCAATCTTACATTCTAGAACTAAACACATAAAGATCAAACACCACTTCATTAGGGACTTTGTTCAAAAAAGAGTATTAAGCAGTCAGTTTGTAGACACTAAACACCGATGGGCTGATATTTTCACTAAACCAATACCTGAAGATAGGTTTGACTTCATCAAGAAAAACCTAAATCTTACCTTCATACCTGACTGATGTTTTGATCACTTCAAAGTAGTTTAGTTTTACACTAGTTATTATATTTTCTTGTATTATGTTATATTTATTTTATTCAAAAAAAAGAGAGAGAGAGAGAGAGAGAGAGAAACGAAAATAAATAAATAAAAATACAAAATAAAAAATAAAAAGGAGACAAATTTTCACTTTCAAGTCTTTTTGTCTAATGACAACAGGGGGATAAATATATGGGATAATATGGGGGAGAAAAGGATACTAATACTTTTGGGGAACCTTAAGTTAGGGGGAGTCAAAGAAATATAAAGAAAAGTTGTTATAAAAAATACAAGTTTTGTCATCATCAAAAAGGGGGAGATTGTTGGAACCAAGTTGGATTTACATTTAGAGTTTTGATCTTAACACAAGTATTTTATGAAAACAATACATTTGACTTCAAAGAGTATGAAAGAAGATTCATGTAATTGAATAAAATCTAAAATAACATTTGAATCCAAATTATAATTTATGAAAATCTAAAATAAGATTTGGTTCAAATTTATAATTGAAGAAAATCTAAAATAAGATTTGGTTCAAATTTATAATTGAAGAAAATCTAAAATAAGATATGATTCAAATTTATAATTGAAGAAAATCTAAAATAAGATTTGATTCAAATTTATAATTTTTATGAAAATCTAAAATAAGATTTGATTCATATTTATAATTGAAGAAAATCGTTGACCCAGGTCAAAAGATGCTATGGTCAAGATTTGAATAATATTTTAAGAAAATTTGATTAACATTTGAACAAGATTTAATTAAGATTTGAAGTAGATTTGATCATGATTTGCAGAAGATTTGAAAAAGATTTGAAGAAGATTTTATTAAGATTTGAAGAAGATTTGATCAAGATTTGAAGAATATTTAATTAAGATTTGATCAAGATTTATCTACAAAGAAATATGAACAGAATAAACCTGAAGAATTTACAAACTCAATCTGAACAAGATACAATTCAGAATTAAACAAGGACTAAATTGAAACCCAAATTTTCACTATAAATAAACACTCAAGGTTGAAGGAGAAAAGCATCGAAAACCAGAAAAGGGTAACTCAAGCTCAAAGTTCTCAATTCTTCTTAGAGTTCAAAGAGAAAGACACTTGTTCAGGTTAGAAATAATTTCTGAGTGTTCTTTTCTTAGAGTGTGAGAGTTATTATTATTATCAGCTTTGTTAGAAGCAACTACTCAAGTTCCAATCTTTTGTATCCAACCCGATAGTGGTTTAGTTCCTTCTTCAATATGGGGTCGCTAGGTTGTTAGGAGAAGATTTGGCTTGTAGGATCAAGGTGGTTAGTTCCTCAAAAGTCTGAGGTTAATAGACTATTTGGGAAGATTGGCTTGGAGGATCAGGTGCTTTTTAATTCAAGGTATTTGAATTAGTGGATTAAAGCCTTCTGAATGAAGGGACTGGATGTAGCCAAGTAAGTGGTGAACCATGATAAATATATGTGTCAAATTAATTATGCTTTCATTGTTCACTGCTTTTGAATTTGATTGCTACTTATCTAAGTAATTCATAAAAACCAACCAACCTTCATCAAATTAGCAAAAAGTTATCAACTTTATCAAACACAATTCAACCCCCCTTCTTGTGTTTGCACCTTCAATAAGTACCATCGTCCATTCATTATCACTACCAATTGAGCTTTTTGTAACAAACCAACCCTTACCGTTACCAACATTATTAATCACGACTTTCTCCACCCAGTACCTAGGGTTCCACTACCTATTGAGCTACAACTCAATTGGTAGTGGGAATTAATGGAAAACGGTACTTATCTATCAAGTCTCGGGTTCGATTCTTCCAAAAGGAAAAACCTCTCTGTTTCCTCAGAGAGGAAGAGGGCGAGAAGATCATGATTACTCATCAACGTTAGACGATGCAACTCTTATCACAGTTATCAGATGCATGCAATCATTTTGCTTGACACACTTATCAGAGGCAAATGATTATTTTGCTTGACCCACTTTTTCAGAGTCAGACCATTCAGATCGTGCTTGACACACTTATCAGTGGAAGACCATTCAGATTGTTGTTGCTAGTGTTAATATATTCACACGAGGCGCATTTGAGAGTATGTTCATCAGAGTCAAACACACATGTAGTAGTTTCTTCAAAGTTACTATGATCTTTGTTTAGAATATTCACTTTTCTTTGTTCATTAGAGGATCTAACTTATATCAGAACACGTGTGTGTAATACTTTGACTCGAACTATATATTGCAATACTTCTTATTGCTATATTACGAATTGCTCTATTAATAGACATAATTACTTTTTTATTAGGTGATAATACTCTTTGTATATAAAAAACTTAGATTATTATCTCTAATTTACTTGTAATTTAAGCTACCTTAAAATAGACAATTGTTTGACTTAATAACTATTTGATCTTCTAAAAAGAAACTTATAAATGAATATTCTAGTAGTCCTCTATCTTCTCAAACTTAACCACTTGCTCAAATAACATCTCACATTGACTTTCAAATCTTTCAATTGAGACCATGTTATTCTTCATGAATTCAACCAAAACGTATGTAATGTGAAAGACTTTGTCATCTGATTCTTTGGATATAATTTCAAAAGGTAGAATTTGTTCCCAATTGATCTTTTTAATATAACACTCGTCGTTTTCTGCAACTTTGACCAAAAAATATTCATATTCCATTAGTTCAAAAAAGTAATCAAAACAAGTTCCATTCATATCTCATTCTCCGCAAAAGTCACACCTAAGAGGCTCATTTGAGGGATCTGAAGCTGATATTTTAAAAATGTATCTATCAAGATTTGCCCCTCAATCATACGACATATACCATATATAAGACAAGTATCACACTCTTCCTATAATTGTAGTTGAATATCATCATTATAATCTTCCATGCTCTACATCGAATAGTTATCTCAAACAAAGAACAGACAAACCACTAGCACATGACATTAGCAAGCTCAACAAATAAAAATAGAAAATAAAAGAAAAACAATATTTTTTTCAAAATTAAAATTTAAATAAAAGCAAAAATTTTATCACAGAACAAAAAAATTCAATTAAGTAAATAAATTAAATTCGATAGTGATATGACATTCCCCAGCAACGGTGCCAAAAACTTAATAGCGTTTCAGCAAGTGTACTCAATTGTTGCAAGAATAAAAAAAACGGTAATACCGAGTGTCAAATTCAAGGATTGTGTTTTACTATCGAATTATATTTAATTACTAAAATTGAATAAAAAGTTCCCATATTAATTGAAATAATATTTAAAATTAACAACAATAATAAAATTGATCCTTTAAAATAAGAAAAATATCAGGAATGAGTTTCACTTCGAATCCAACCTTGGTATCTAATTTGATCCTAGTTACTGAATTCCTTTATTGAGTTATTATCGAATTATCTTTATTTTTTGCCCTAATGTCTTAGTGACAGAACTTTTAATTCCAAAATAACCCCAAATACCTTAGTGGATTTAATATTAGAATTAAGCATTACCGTACATAAATTCTCTTTTTAAACTATTGGTTTCATGACTTGCATCTATCCCTAGACTACAAATTCAGGAATTTCTCATCTCAAGCATTCGTAAAGTCTACTTCCGTTTCAAAATACAAATCGTAGAACATTTTAATGTTGATCAAACAATAAAAAGCATTAAGCACATAAATGAGAAACATAATTCAATAAACTCATTCATATAACTAAAAATCAAATCAAAAAAATAAGGGTTTCATCTTGTTACACTCATCCCTAAAAAATAGGGTTTAGTTACTCATGACAGAGATAAAAAGATAGGGATTAAAGAAGAATTACAAGAAAGATTCATGAATGATTCTTGATAAAACTGCTGCAATGGTATTAGAAACGACCGTCTTTGAGTTTCTCTGCTAGGGCACAAGTCTCCCCACTTCACAATTGTCAAAAAGATTCCTAAAAAGTGAGAAAATCGAGTTTTAATGTATTTTGATGCACGTCGCACACTTCAGGCGCGGATTGGCAGTGGCTTCAATGCGAAATGCGCATCAGGCGTGCTTCAAGCGCACAACATCTTCTATCTGGTGTGTAGTGCATTTGTCTCCTCTTTGGAGTCCGAATTTAGTTTCGGGGTCTCCATGAACGTTGTAGCTATGGATCATAGCTTTCTTTTGCATTTCATTTGACTCGAATTAGACATCTACAACTCCATATATGGCTTAAATACTCCACAAAAGTCTTGTTAATTTCTCACCAAAATTCAGCTTTGCATTAATACAAAGTAACAACACAAAACTCCGAAAAATCTCTACTTAATCAAGGAAATAAGAACATAAACATTTCATTAAAGCAAAGAAATAAAATTAACAAAATATATCAAATAACTCCTTAAAATAACTAATGAATAAAAGATAAATAAGACTAAAAACAATGAAAAATATGCATATGATGAAGAGTCATCAATAACGTTGGAATATATCAATCATAATCAATCATCTGATCATCATCCTCTCAAAATTCGTATTTGATTGAGTTACAAATCTTATCCTCTAAGGGTTTTTAAATATTTTCATTCGTAGTCACTTTGTCAATCTTAAGTTTTGCAAAATCTTTTTCAAGAGAGTTATATCTTTCAGTCAAATCATTATGGGCTTTTCTTAGAGTTTTCAATTTTGAAGACACATAATGATTGTTATTTAAAAACTCATTTAAAGTAGTTATGAGCTCACTATGAGATAGATTAGAGAATACCTCGATTTCTTCACATAGTATGAGTTAGAATCAGACTATATATCAGTCATCAGAGCCTTGTTTGCAAGTTATTCATCATCAAATGATTCATCACAATCATCCCATGTAATCATACCTTTTTTCTTCGTCTTGGGATATTTATTTTGACTTCTTATCTCCTGTTTTGGACATTCTACCTTGAAGTGTCCATATTCCTTGCACTCGAAGCATGTGAATTTCTTCTTGTCATTACTTTTTTCCTTGTTTTGGTACTTGTTGATTTCTCTTTGGAGAAAAGATCTCTTGTTGTGCCACATGTGTTGACTCTTCCTTGAGATGACGGATAATTCCTTAGCCTTTGAATCTCCACTCTGATTCTTTAGCCGCTTGTAAAGCCTTTTTGTCTTGGGATCTGATAGCCAAATACTTTTGCTTCTTCTTGGACTCATCCTTAGATAGTTCAATCTCGTGAGATAGAAGGGAATTAATCAGTTTTCAAGACGAATACTGTTTAGATCATATGCTTCCTAAATTTTAGTGATCTTGGGTCTCCATTTGCTTGAAGACTACTGAGAATCTTCTTTACATGATCTACAGTTGAATAGCTTTCCTCCATTTAAAATAACTCGTTCTTTATTATAAGAAGATTGGCTTTGGCTTTTTGCACCTTCTTACTTCCTTCGTAGGTTAGAACTAGAGCATCAAATATGTTTTTGGCCGTCTCTTTGTTACACATGTTCTTTTTGGATACTTTAGTATTGTCATCATTACTAGAAGAAGTTTATCCATCTTCAACCAAATCCCATAGTTTAGAATATGAAAAAGGTTTTGAGTTTGTCTTTCCAATACTCGAAATGCTCTCCATCAATCAGAAGGGATATGTTGATGTTTCCTCCAATAGCTTCATCACCAAGGTTAGACATAATAGAATATTGGATCTTTACTCAAACACTGTAAGGTGGGCAGGTCTTGAGACTGGGCTCTAATACCAATTGAAGGTTGCAAAACACAAGAAATGGGGTTTGAATTAGGTTGTATAGTTCTAAAAACAAACATTTCTAAACTTGGTAATTAAAAACTCAATCTGAATAAATAAAGGAAAGAAGTAAATCACAAAAAGATTTATACTAGTTCACCGTTAAACCGGTAGCTATGTCTAGTCCCTTCATCCAAAAGGATTTTCTCCTATAATTCAAACCGAATTACAACACTTAACCTTAACCATTTAAATCTTCTCAACTTCTTGTTTGCACCAAAAAATCATTGAGGAAAAATAGTCGCTACTAGGCTAGGTTACAAATGAATAAGAATGGGTTTTCTGAAAAATCTTTCTCAATAGTTTGTTTAAAAAATATATTACTTTCACATTTTTCTTTCTCATCACTTAGATGATTTTTTAATGATTGCAGAATGTTGTAGTGCTTTTTGCGTTGTGTGTTATTGTGGTGCCTTCTCATATTTCTTCAAGTAACGAAGCATGTTCTTTTATAGAGTTCATCACGGTATGGTATGTGTCCTTAAGGTAAGACATGCATACTTTCTTTCCAAAATACAATATGTATCTTCATGGGTTTAACCAATTGAACCGTTAAAGATAAATTTATTGGTTGAACTCAGAATTGAATCCTATAAATCACTCCACGTAACTTGAATAAAATCAAAGTAAGCGAAGGGTATGGATCAAAGGATAGAACAATCAGAGCAAGCATGGTTCTGGGTGTTCCTCAAAGGATGCGTGCAACTTGTCTTCTTATAGGATTAACTACCATCAGATATTTTCCGCGTTAACTTATTCATATTCGTTGACTTTTTTATGAATGTTGACTTTTCCAAACCATTGTATTTTCTTTGAGCTATAACTTTTCCAGTAGCGTTGACTTTCTTATAGGCAGCCGAAGTCATACGCTTGCTTGTAGACATCAAAGGCAACTGAAGTCAAACACTTGCTTGCTTTTTTAGAGGCAATTTATCGAAAACACCTTAAGTAGAACCTTATCAGCACCATCAAAGGCAATCATAACAAATATTTATTTGTACCATCAAAGGCAACATATTAAAGACGCGTATCACCAGATTTTTAAATGTAGAACATAAAATCGGAGTCTTGGTGTTTCATTGTATTAATTTGATAATTAGAGGATATATCATAATATCCTACACAAACAGTTGAACTTGGAATTGCACACTTAATTAAAACATTAGTGCATTAAATTGTTCCCACAAAATACTTTTTGTTATTAACAAAACAAGATAAAAAGTTGTTCTTCAAACCATCTTGGTTCTGACAAGGGTTGCTGAAATGGACCCCGTTTTCTTCTTAGTTGTTTGATAGCGTTTCAGCAAGTGTACTGAATCGTTGCAAGTAATAATTAAAACGGTAATTCTGAGTGTCGAACTCAAGGATTGTGTTTTACTATTGAATTATATTTAATTACTAAAATTGAACAAAAAGTTCCCAAATTGATTGAAATAATATTGAAAATTAATAACAGTAATAAATTGATCATTTATAATAAGAAAAATGTCAAGGATGAGTTTCACTTCGAATCCAACCTTGGTTTCTAATTTGATCCTAGTTATTGAATTCCTTTATTGAATTATTACTGAATTCTCTTTATTATTCTTGCCCTAATGTCTTAGGGACATAACCTTTAATTCCAAAGTAACCCCTAATTCCTTAGTGGATTTAAGATTAGAATTAAGCATTACTGTACAAGAAACTCGTTTTAAACTATTGCCTATGCAACTAATTTAATTGGTTTCGTGACCTGCATCTATCGTTAGACTACAAATTCATGAATTTCTCATCTCAAGCATTCGTAAAGTCCACTTTCGTTTCAAAATACGAATCGTAGAACATTTTAATGTTGATCAAGCAATAAAAAGCATTAAGCACGTAGATGAGAAAAATAATTCAATAAACTCATTCATATAACTAGAAATCAAATCAGAAAAATAAGGGTTTCATCTTGTTACACTCATCCCTAACAAATAAGGTTTAGTTACTCGTGACAACGATAGAAAAGATAGAGATTAGAGAAGAATTACAAGAAAGATTCATGAATGATTCTTGATAAAACTGCTCCAATGGTGTTAGAAGCGGCCGTCTTTGAGTTTCTCTGTTAGGGCACAGGTCTCTCAACTTTCCAATAGTCAAAAAGATACCTAAAAAGTGAGAAAAACGTGTTTTTATACATTCACATTGCGCTATACGCCCCAGGCGCGGGAATTGGGCTTCGGGCGCGCCTGGACAGTGTCAAAAGGGTGGAAATGCACCCTAGGTTCAGCTGTTGCGCTTTAGGCACACAACTTCTTCTGTTTGACATTTTCTGCATTTGTCTCATGTTTGGAGTCTGAATTGGGTTCCGGTGTCTTCCGAAAATTGTAGTTATGGATCGTAGCTTTTATTTGCACTTGGTTTGACTCCAATTGGACATCTACAACTCCATATATGGATGAAATACTCCACATAGGTCATGTTGATTTCTCACCAAAATTCAGCACTACACTAAAACAAAGTAATAACACAAAACTCCAAAAAAATATCTACTTAATTAAGGAAATAATAACATAAACATTTCATTAAATCAAAGAACTAAAATCAACAAAATATATCAAATTATTCATTAAATTAACTAATAGTTAAAGATAAATAAGACTAAAATCAATGAAAAATATGCATATGATGAAGAGTCGTCATTGTTTATGTTGGAACCAAGTTGATTTTATACTTAGAGTTTTGATGTAAACAAAATTATTTTATGAGAACAATATATTTGATTTCACAGAGTATGAAAGAAGATTCATGTTTTTTGAAGATAATCTAAAATAAGATTTGATTTAGATTTATAATTGAAGAAAATATGGTCAAGATTTGAAGATGTGATCAACATCTTATCAATAATAATATATGAATTATTTACAAGAAGATTTGAGAAAGATTTATCTACAATAATATATGGATTATTTATAAGAAGATTTGATCGAGATTTATCTACAAGATATGAATTATTTATAAGAAGATTTGATCAAGATTTATCACAAGATATGAATTATTTACTAGAAGATTAGATCAATATTTACTACAAGAAGATAAGAATTATTTAGAAGAATATTTTATCAAGATTTATCTACAAGAAGATATGAATTATTTACAAGAAGATTTGATCAAGATTTATCTACAAGAAGATATAAATTATTTACAAGAAGATATGATCAAGAATTATTTACAAGAAGAAACACTCACAAGAAGATACATTTATTATTTGCAAATATATTATTCAGATTTTGACAAACGACAAAATATTGAGTTGGACTTAGTCATATTCCAACTTGTGAAAGTTCAAGAACTGTTCCAACACTATGTTCCCACCCATATCAAAGCAAGCAATAGAAATGAAGTTTCATCTGAAGTGATTGCGAAAGAAATCTTCACAAAAATTGAGCAGTATCAATCTGAAGAATTTACAAACACTATCTGAACAAAATACAATCATAATCAATCTGAAGAATTTAAAAACTCAATCTGAACAAAATACAAATACAATCAATCTAGAAGAATTGCTAATATTGGATTTAGAAATAAAGAATTGGCTAAAGAACATATCATCAAAAAGCATCTTGTTCAGAATTATTTTTGAATAAGATCATTGTTGACCAAGCTAGGAATGAAGATACAATTCAGAATTAAACAAGGACTAAATGGAAGCCCTAATTTTATCTATAAATAGATACCTAAGGCTAAAGAACAAGATCATCGAAAAATCAGAAAAGAGTTGAAGAACTCAAGCTCAAAATTCCAAATTCACCTTAGAGTTCAAAGAAAGAAACACTTGTTAGATTAAGAAAAAATTTCTAAGGGTTTTTCTTAGAGTGTGATAGTCATTGTTATAATCAGCTTGTTAGAAAAAACTACTCAAATTCCAAGCCTTTGTATTCAAACCCGATAGTGGTGTTAGTGTACCTTCAACAATTTGGGGTTATCAGATTGTGTGGAGAAGACTTTGCTGGTAGAGTCAAGGTGTGTGTGTGTTCTTAAAAAATCTGGGGTTGACAGGCTATTTGAGAAGAATGGCTTGGAGGGTCATGTGCTTTGTAATTCAAGTTGTTCAATTAGTGAATTAAATCCTTTTGAGTGAAGGGACTAGATGTAGCCAAGTTAGTGGTGAACCAGAATAAATTACTCGTGTCACTTTATTCCTACACTCCTTAGTTTCATTATTGCTTCTACTCTAAGTAAACCATCAAGTTTGAACCGGTTTTTACCAAATAATAAAGAAGTTATCAAATTAGTCAAACATAATTCAACCCCTATTATTGTGTTTGCACCTTCAGTTTGGTCAAATTCCAATTCATCAAGCCTTGTTCAACCGTTCGAGTTAGTGGTTTTAGGGGAATTGGGTTCTCATTGGTTGTAAGAAAGGGAAATTGGCCAACCTACTAGTGGCCCTTTGGGTGTTATCGCTAGCTCACACGGTGGTGAGTGGCGATGAAGGTTATGCTAGAGAAGTCAGCAAGCTTCGGGAACAAGTTCGTAAACATGAAGCTAGGAAGATTGGTTATGAGACCAAGATTGTTGACTTGTCGGGAAAAATTGAAGTCTCCATTGGGGTGATGACAAAGAATGGTCGGGTCAAAGAAGGGGTTGACACGTTGAACTAGTTAAGACATTTTTTGATATTCCGAAAGTATTTTATAAACTAATTTTAGCTAGATTTGATTTCTTAAATTATTTTTCTTAAGTAAAATTTAATCTAACTACATTTTATTTTTGAATTTATATATATATATATATATATATATATATAAAATATTTTTCTTATTTTATGAATGTTCTTTAGACTCTATAGAACTAAGAGTTAAGATAATATGTCGTAATTATTTTACTATTATTACTATTATTTTTTAATCTTTCTATCTTTTATTTTATGTTAAATGTTTTAAAAAAAATCTGATGAACTTAAAAGGACTTTCCCTTGTCAACAATCATTAGATATTTTTATTTGAATTTTTTCTAGTTACCTAAATTTAAATATTTTTTCAGTATATATTATTACAATCTAAATGCTGCAAATTTTAATAGTAAAATTATGTATTTTTTTTCAATTTTATTTTGTTATTAATTTTACAAGATTGATTTGATTAAAAGAAAATTAACAAAATTCAAATGAGTGGAAGATGTGACGACACCTTCTTGCTCTATAATTATATTAAAAGTTTTTTAATAGTCATAATTTAAAGAAAACTTATTGTGAATCTTGCTACTTCATGTAATTGACTAAACTAGTAGAAGTGATTAACTCGTTATTAATATAATCAGCAATTTAATTTACCTATTAAAAAGTCTGGTAAACTTTATTTTATTTTGTGCATTGTCTTTATGAGATGAGTTATAGTATGTGTGCTATTAACAATAAATAATCTATCAAATTTTTGGAACATAGCAAAATTAGATAAGTAAGTTTTAGGAATGTGTTGATTTTATTTGAATTTCCATCATTTTTTAATTTCATTAACAGAATTTAAGCATTTTATTATTATTATTATTATTATTATTATTATTATTATTATTATTATTATTATTATTATAATACATCATTACCAACAATTTTGTGTAATAGTATTGCATTGTCAAATTATATTGTATAATAAAAAAAACAATTAAATCAATTGTTTTATAAAAATGACTTTTTATGAAAATAGTTAGGAGGATTTATGATATCGCTCTTGTTCTATTTTTTAAATGTTACCTTATTTTCATAAGAGAAATGTTATTTAAACATAACTTTAAACACAAATACAAACACATATACTGTATATGTATACATACTTAAAGACGTATACATACTAAAGGGACATTTTCGTCATTTTTATAATTTTCTTTCTATTCCTCAAAAACCCTTTCTCTCTTCTCCATCTTCTCTATTCGTTTCTCCATCTTCTTCTCCACCGAGATCCTGAATGCTTCTCCATCTTCTTCACTTTGTTTCTCCATCTTCCTCATTGTCGCTCGCTCTCGTTGCATCCGATTTCTATCAATTTCTATTATTCGCTCGCTCGCTGCATCCGTTCGTTCGCTCGCTCTCGTTGCTCTCGTTGTCGCTTGTTGGGTATTTTCATTGTAAGTTTACTTCTCTCTATCATTATTGTTGCTTCTTTGTATGATTGTTGTTTCCTTCAATTTAGGGTTTTTAGTTATTGATTTAGGGTTTCTATTTTTGCTTCTTCATTTCTATTTTTACATATTAGTGTATAGTTCTAAATTACAGTTGCACTTATAGCACAAACATGTTTCAAATATATTATTATTATTATTATTATTATTATTATTATTATTATTATTATTATTATTATTATTATTATTATTATTATTATTATTATTATTATTATTATTATTATTATTATTATACCTTCAAGGTAATTTGCTAGTTTTTGAATGTTGGAAACAACCAAGTTATGAAGTTCTTGACCTGCCCAAATAGGACAAACAAATGTGGAAATGAGCATACAAGTTGTTGCTCCTGTTATAATTGTTGAAAGTCAATTGCCTTGATCTTTGGAAAAAGTAGTTCCTGTTATAATATCAGTCATATCTTGCCTTGATCTTTGGAAAAAATCTTATAAATGTTGACTCTATAGCTGTAAACACACAACAACTTAATTAGAGAGAATGATTTTGCTTTATATGCTTAAATGATTTTTCTTTATATGCTTAAATGCTTGATATTCAAGTATATTTCTGTCTATTATTTCAATTTATACAAATTTAGTATCATAAATGAGCTATTTTATTAAAATGTTAATATTTTGGTATTTATTTTTCTACAGTTCTGATGCTTTAAGACATGGCACCGACAAATGAAAAAAATGTAAGGAATTTATAAATTAGTTGTATTTGTATTGTTGCAATTTATTTATCAATATTAACCATATATTCATACTTTTCAGATATGTGCGAGACATGCATGTTTACCAAATTTGTTGCATGAAATCAACCTTCATTTGACAAATGCAAATCGAACTCAAATTATGACAACTCCATTCAAATGGGTTTTAGATATGCCAAAAAATTTACAAATTTCTGGTGCTCTATTGTTAGAGTTGGCTAGTAGGTGGGATGGATGTAGTAGGGGATTTTGGATAAGAGGTAGGATAGTTAATTTTACTTCAAGTGACGTATGTTTACCTATAGGACTACCAATAGTAGGTGAGTCTTTGAAAGAATATGAAAATGAGGAATGTGATACACTGTTGTTGTTTAGAGGAAAAGAAGTAACTTGTGATATGATTGGTGTGTTGTTTAACATGTATCGTCACAATAGAGTCAATTTTTGTAGACTTTAAATACTCCTCGCCTTTGGAAAGTTATATTTTCCCCAATCAGGAAATCTAGTAAATAGTCGTTATATTAAAATACTTGATGATCTAGAGTCTCTACATAGCTACAATTGGGGTATAGCGGTGTATAATGTTTTAGTTGAAAGTTTAAGTAGGACTGAAATTGTGTTGAAAGAAGGGAAAGTAGATTCGCAAACACACATAACAGGTTGTGTAGTTGTCCTACAGGTATATATTTTATATCGTTTTATGTCACCATCTTCTATCTTGTGTTGCCTTTACATTAAAATACATTTATTATGTATATTAGTATTTGTTTTATATCTGGGCGTTCAACCACTTGTCCTTGGGTGAAACATCTGTTCCCAAGTTTAGATTCCCGAGATTTTTGAATTGGCCAATCTTACAATGTTAGAAGAAAACAATATTAAAAGCATTTTCAAAATAACATGACAAGCATTTATATTATTTGATTGTATAACTTGTTTAATAATAATGTGTGTGTTTCAATTGTTTTTCGTTTTGCAAGATAATTGAAGAGTTAACTGCCACAAATGAAGAACTTGAATTTGACATGGTAAATGAAGCATTGCATGAACAAGAAAACCAGAATGTACGTTATGTTGATTATCAACGATTCGTGACGAAGAATAGGCAATCTCTAGAGAAGATTTCGATTCTTGAGGGTGAGGTAAAATTGTTGAACGAAAAATTGTGTAAACGTCAACCAATGCATGAATCTGATCATGAATTTGATGGTATGAATATTAATTTTTTTTGTTAATCAAATATTTATGGTACGCAATTAGACTTGTTAATAACATACTAATATTGGGGATGAAGTCGCATGTGAGCGTAACGTGAATAGTTCAGCAAAAGCAACGTCAAACATAATTACAAGAATGAAAAATAAACTAAGGAAGCGAGTTAAAGAAGAAGAAGAAGAAGAAGAAGAAGAAGAAGAAGAAGAAGAAGAAGAAGAAGAAGAAGAAGAAGAAGAAGAAGAAGAAGAAGAAGAAGAAGAAGAAGAAGAAGAAGAAGAAGAAGAAGAAGAAGAAGAAGAAGAAGAAGAAGAAGAAGAAGAAGAAGAAGAAGAAGAAGAAGAAGAAGAAGAAGAAGAAGAAGAAGAAGAAGAAGAAGAAGAAGAAGAAGAAGAAGAAGAAGAAGAAGAAGAAGAAGAAGAAGAAGAAGAAGAAGAAGAAGAAGAAGAAGAAGAAGAAGAAGAAGAAGAAGAAGAAGAAGAAGAAGTTGTGCAAGGAATTAACCATATTGTTTTAAGTCATTAACTAGGTTTATATCTTGTTTGATTATAATGCCTAAGTTTTCAGTTCGAATTCATTAACCATGTTATTCACAACATTAACCATGATTCTTAAAGCCATTAACCAGATTTATATTTTGTCTGATAACAATGACCAAACATTATATTCAAATCCATCAACCAAGTTGTTCACAACATTAACCATGTCTCTTAAAGCCATTGACCAGATTTATATTTTGTCTGATAAGAATGACCATTAATAACAAAAAAAGTGACAAAAGTGATAAACCACGTACATGATTATCATACAATCCATTTACTTGGCTCTTTGTTGCAACAAAATGTCATATAAAAAATTGATAAAACATTTACATTTTATCACATAGTTGTGCTGAATTGTGACAAAAGATCCAAGAATGATGTATTACTTCCAACCTAAACAACAACATATAATAAGTTAGCACAATCTTACATATAATAATACAACCACACACTCAGTCATAAATTCAAATATGAAACAATGTGTTACTTTCGATATCTTCAATAGATGATTCTATGCAGATGTTACTTTTGTTCTGATTTCTCACTATTTCAGTATTGCTCTCCTACACATTTCAATAATCAAAAAATAAATATTTTAATACAATATGTACATGATAGATACATAATTTTTGGATGAAAAAAAACTTACAAAGGTAGTCTTTTTGTCATCGCTTTGATTGGTTCGATTCCTTAACCTCTTTACGATTTTTTCAACTGCAGATATTTTTCTTTTTGATGGAGGACGACCTTTACGCTTGACCCGCAAAAGACTGTGAATTTCGTTATCATTGTTTGGACATGAAGCATCAATAGAACTTCTTTTAACCTTGTTAATTGTAGTATCTATGGTGAGCACATTAGAATTAAATTGATGTAATATTTCATGGAGTGTCTTAGTCGCATCTTCAGACTCTGCAGCTACTTCAGCAACTTCATAGAAATGCTTGCACAATTTTTCAAACATGTCCATTTGTGGATTCAATTCTTTCACACCATAACTGTCCTTAATATATGAATGTTGCCTTTTAATATTTTTCTTCCACCTTGTTAAGATATACTTCTCTGACACATTTTTAACCCTCTCTTGAGTACACACAGATAACACATGGCAACACAAAATACCTCTAAACTCAAACAACGAACATTCACAATTGACATCATTATTTTCTCGATTAAACACAACTTTTAAGACATGTTATTTCGGTTTGTCTCCAATTGACACCTCATCCAACACATGGTATGTAGCAAAGGAACCCTCCACGGTATACAAGGAAGCAACACAATTCATTTTAGATCTCAATTATGTTTGAACTTCCTTAAATTTGGCATGAGTTTATTCACCTTGGAATTGCTTTTCAATTGACGAGTTTGACCCACAAGAAATTGTAGTATCCATCGAATTAAAATCTGCTTCAAATTCTTTTTTTGCTCGATTTCTGAGAGCATTATCATATTGTTTTACAAATTGATTTAAACTTGCCGTTGAATTGATATAACCATCAAAGAAATAATGTATACTCTCACTTCGTTGTGTAGTAGACATACCTGTCCAAAAATATTTCCTTAGCAAGGTTGGTGCTCATCTATGACGTTCGTTATACAATCCATTCAACCAATCATTTTGTTGAAGCTCAAATTTTTTGATGAAAAAACACCATTTTTCTTCAAATGTCTCTTTTGTGAATGTGTCATAAACCGCTTCTTTCAATGCAAACTTAATCTTTTTATATTCATTATGTTGATAGAGCTTTTCAGGAATTTTTTTCATTATATGCCATAAACACCACCTACGACGAGTTGTAGGAAAGACTAACTCAATGGCATTTTTTATAGCCTTGCATTGGTTAGTCATAATATCCAAAGGGACCTTTCCTAGCATACAATGAAGCCATGATTTGAAAAGTCATACAAATGAATCTGTATCTTCACCTGACAACAGTCCACATCCAAGTAATGTTGATTGACCATGGTGATTCACACCAACAAACACAACAAAAGGCATGTCATACTTATTAGTCAAATATGTTGTGTCAAAAGTCACAACATATCCAAAGTATTCATAAGCAGCTCTACTTCTTGCATCAGTCCAAAACACATTCCTTATGTAAAAATCATCATCCAAATCTATGTCATAGAAGAAATCTGAATTTTGTTCCCTCATTTGGTAGAAATAGCTTATCAAGGCTTTTCCATCACCTTCTTTTCCTATTGCACGTCGTTCCTTGTTAACATAATTCCTCACATCTCTTTCACAAAATGGTACGTTTTCATGCCCTCCTGCATCTTTAACAAGTGGTTGAAATGTCTTGTTCATCCTCACTCCTACATAATCATTGATTTGTATTGTTCTCTTCACATGCAAATTCATCTTTTTGTTAGCTTTGAACAACCTTGCCTTTGTAGGACTTGTCTTGTGAGTATGATTAGGTTCAAATTTTGTAATGTACCACAATCCATCTTTATCCAACTTAATAACAATCTTGACAGGACAACTATTTACCTTAGTTGGAAGTGTTTTTAACGTACACAAATTTTTTGACACTTTAGACCCCTCTATTGAGCATGATAAAATTAAGTAGCATAGCTCCCCATCTTGCCATTTTCTTGAAGATCTAATCTTCCACCCAAAACCCTTTCTCGAAGCATACTCTTCATAAAATGATTTGACTTCATCTAAGCAAGAAAAACACATCCCTGTTGCATGCTCCCAACAACATGTGTTGTCGTCATCATCAAGGTTGTCAACTCGGATACATGAAGTTTTAATTGATAGTGCAAATATCACACAAAAACTACAAAAAATAATTCAATCTGATTATTAACCACCTATTGTACTTCACTAACCAATAATACTTACACTATTAACCAGAAACAAAAAATCAGAAAGACCCATAATTAAAACACTACTAATCACATAGTATGAAACTTAACAATTCAAAGTGATGAAACAATTCAAATCTGATTAAAAGTGATGACACTTAATATTTAGGCAAAAATAATTAACATGATTGATTAACAGTTCACAACCCTAATTTTTAGACAAAAATAAGTCATTAACCACCTATTGTACTTCATTAACCAATAATGTTTATATTATTAAACAGAAGCAGAAAAACCAGGTATGAACCCAGAAAACATGTATGTATCCAAAAAAACAAAAATTCATATCTAAGCAAAACAATGTACCAAAAACAACTGCAACTTGTCTCAATATTAATGTCTAAATAAAACAAAACATTCTCAAACGAAAGAAAGAAATGAGAAGTTACCTTGCAAGTGTGGAAGAAAGGGAAGATGAACGTGTTTATTTTTGTAGAGGAAGACAAAAATAAATAGTGAAAAAAGAGAGACAAAAAAGGGAAAAGTAAAAAAATGGGGGAAATTAAATGAAGAGAGAGAATGTGTGGGGGCCACATGTATTTGTGTTTGATTTTTAAGTAATGTGTCAATAGGTGTATGCAACTTGTCCATTTGTTTTTCTTCTTAGTTTCGAGGACAACTATTTTTAAGGGATAACTATTGTAACACCCTAATATTTTTATATATATTATGAATTGATGTGTTAAATATGTTGGTTTTATTTTCTTATGCGTGACCTGCAATGATATTTTTATCTTGCTTAATTTATTTTAGTTGATGAAAATATTAGTTGAATTATTTAATAAAATTAGAATTTATAAAAGTTATATTGTTTGTTAGTTTTATTTTGGACCAAATAAGTATTCACCTTAGGAGATAGTAGAATTATTGAGACTCGGCTCACATCTATTGTTTGAAAATATATTGGTTCATCCATCTTTAGTATAAAAAAAAAATGTGACTTACCTCACTCTTTTTACTCTCCTTCATGGCAAGATCTTATGATAATTCATGGTGTTGTCTAGACATAATGTAGACTTTATATCCTTGTCTCAACCAATTAAGACATGAGATAACGTACATCCTTCATTCTTAACCCCTTTTAATTCATTTTTGAAAGGAAGATTACAAATTGAATTATGAGTCTTATCATTTTTGTCCAATTAAGAGAGGACCAAAAAAAAACTATCCTCTTTTGTTATATATCATGCTTCGCTCTCTTTTAAACCAAAGATATAATTTTATTTTAATTCTCTACAAAAAGAATTCTATGCAATTTTTGGAGTCATAACTATTAGCAAAAAATATTAAAAGGTAGTTTACACACCTTCCTATTCTATTCTCATACATATTTTGTTTTCTCCTAAGTTCCCAAATTTTTCATCACAAACAATAGAAAGAATAAAAAAAGAAACACAATCTTCTTCCTTTTTTTTCTTTCTCACACCATCATCATCATCATTATCGCTAAGTCGAAATACAATTTTCTTTCTTCTTTTAATACTATCTCAAGTAAAGTTTGGACATTTGTCTTGTTCTTTGATTGTGTTTGTCTAATTTTGAAACTTTTTTCTTATTTCTAATTCTGATTCTGGTTTCATGACTTAAATGTTTGGACTAATCAGAGGCAACAATAAAAAGACATAGCGAAGATAAAAATAACACACCAGAAACACAATTAGCTTCCAGAAGCACGTTGAACTACTAGAAGCACACATCATAGGCAGGTGTGCATACTTTTCAGAGTGTGCATTTGTCCAATTTTGAGGATTTGGTTGACTAATTTGCTTTCATTTCTTCTGACCTTTTTCTTCCTCTAGTGACTTCCTCTGGTGGTATCCTCTGGTTGCTTCCTCTGATTTTTATGTTCTAATGTATGCATATTTAATGAAGTCATCAGTGCAATAAATTGTTCTCACAAAATACCTTTCTTAACATCAAAACTACATAGATGAATTGTTCTTGGGACCAACTTGGTTCCAACAATCTCTTCTTTTTTGATGATAACATAACTATATTTTTATAACAATTTTTCTTTTATTACTTGACTCTCCCTAACTTAAGGCTCCCCATAAGTTCAAGTTTTTTTTCGTTATCTCCCCATATTATTGTTCTAAAAAATCTTTCTCCCTCTTTTGCCATCAAACAGAAAGACTTGAAAGTGAAACTTTTTTTTTAAGAGAGTGAATAGAACATTAAACATAGCCTTATGTGAACAAAACATAAAACTAATCCTAGAATGAATCTGAAGTACTCTAAGCTTGGCACAACATCTTTCAAGTATAAAGGTAAGGTTTAGATTTTTCCTAATGACGTCAAATATATCTCCAACTAGTGGTTTGGTGAATATGTCAGTCTATTGGTGTTTAGTGTCTACAAACTGTATATTTAGTATTCCTTTGTGAACAAAGTCCCTAATGAAATGATGTTTTAGTTCTATGTGTTTGACTCTAGAATGTAGGATTGGGTTCTTGGTTAGGCAAATGGTAGAAGTGTTGTCATAGAATATGAGAATGTTACTCTCAAGAATCTTGTAATCTTCCAGTTGATGTTTCATCCATAGCAACTGAGAGTTGCATCATGTTGCTGAAATGTACTCAACTTCTGTTGTTGACATTGCAATTGTGTTTTGTCTTTTATTTGACCATGAGATTAAGCTTTCACCAAGAAATGTGCAATTTCTTCTTGTACTTTTTCTCTCAAGTTTGTCTCCAGCATAATCAGCATCACAATAGCCACTTAATATGTACTTATTATATTTCTTGTAAAACAAGCTAAGGTCGGTAATACCTTTTAAGTATCTAAGAATCCTGTTAACATCAGTTAAATGAGACTCTGGTGGATCAACTTGAATTCTTGCACACACACACTAAACATAATATCAGGCCTGGAGGCAGTAAGGTAAAGTAGTTATTCAATCATTCCTCTATATGTTTTTTGGTCAACCTTTTGACTTGATTCATCATTTTCAAGTGAGCATGTAGAATGCATTGGTGTAGCCATACGTTTATAATAATTCATTTTAAACTTCTTAGAAGCTTTTTTCTATATTTGGTTTGATGAACGTATATGTCTTTTTGACTTTGTTGAATTTGTATAAATTCTCGATTTTATTATTCAAATACGCTTTTTTTTCAAAAAAAAAAGTAACCAAACTAACGCACTTTGGAAAAAATATACCAAAATGCCCTACTTTTTTTTGCATCTTTAGGAAGTCGCATTCCCGCAATGTGACCAACTGAAGGAATAATTATTTCAACGCAATAGGAGGTCGCATCCCGGAGATGCGAGTACTAAGTTTAAATTTTTTTTACATTTTAATAATTGAATAATTGTTAATTTAATAAATAAAAAATAAATACATTTAAAAAAAAATTATATTAATAAAATCAAATCAAATACATTAAGTTGAAAAAAAATGTGGGTTAGTAGATGTGCCAAAATAAACATGTTATATTATTTTAACAACCCCTACTATTTTGTAGATAAATTAACAACTTAATTATATTTTGTTAACAACTTCGTCATATTTTTCTCTGGATCTATTAAATAAAAATTAATAAAAATAATAATAATAATAATAATAATAATAATAATAAAAAGAATTATAATTAATAAAAAAAGTAAATTATATTAATAAAATCAAACAAAATACATCAAACTGAAAAAAAATTAGCAACTTAATTTTATTTTGTTAACAATTTCCTCCTATTTTTCCTCCGATCTAATAAATAAATAAAATATAGTTAATGTAATAAAAATAATAATATTTAAAAAAATTATAATTATGATAATAAAATCAAACAAAATATCAAAGTTAACGCGGTTGAGTAGATGTGCCAAAACAAATAGGAGAAAGTCGTTAACAAAATTTTAGTTTATTAATATAATTTACTTTATTATTATTATTATTATTATTATTATTTTATTATTTATTTATTTATTTGATCTGGAGAAAAAATACGAGGAAGTAGTTTACAAAATAGAATTAAGTTGCTAACGTATCTGCAAAATAGGAGTGACATATTATTTATTTTGGCACATCTACTCAACCACATTGACTTTGATGTATTTTTTTTTCTATTAAATGTATTTTGGTTTTTTTAAAATATTTTCATTATTTTGTTTTATTAAATTAACAAAATTTTGTTTTTATTATATTTTATTTATTAGATCGTATAAAAATTAGAAGGGAGTTGTTAACAAAACAAAATTGTGATACTATTTTATCGACAAAATATTAGGGACACATTATTTATTTTAGCACATCTAGTCAATCGCAAGATGTATTTTTTTCTTCAATTTAATGTATTTTATTTTATTAATATTTTTTAAAAATATTTTTGTTATTTTTATTTATTAAATTAACAATTATTCCTTTGTTAAAATGAAGAAGAAACAACATTAAACTTAGTACATAGTCCCATCCCGGGATGCGAATTTTTGTTGCGTAAAAAAATTATTCCTTAAGTTGGTCGCATTTCAGAGATGCGACCTCCTGAAGGGGCAAAAAGTAGGGTATTTTGGTATATTTTTTTTCAAAATAGGTTAATTTGGTTACAAAAAGAGGTATTTAAATAAATAAATAAATAACCTAAATTTTCCCATCATATTCATTTGAAATTCGAGTTCCATCAACTTAGCAAATTTTTGACAAAGAGCGTCATTAGTAGATCCAAAAATAATATCATCAACATAAATTTGAATGACAAGAAGTCATCTCTTATTGATTTTCTAAACAGGCGTTGTCTACTTGTCCTATTTCAAAATTGATTTTAAGCAAGAAATTATTTAGTCTATCATACCATGCTTTAGGCGCTTGTTTTAGACCATACAATAATTTCCTAAGTTTAAATACATGGTCAGGAAATTCAGAACTTTCAAAACCTAGGGGTTGCTTAACATATAATTTTTCACTTATATACCCATTTAGAAATGCACTTTTAACATCCATTTGAAATAATGTAATGTTATTAGAAGTAGTAAAAGAGAGTAGGATACAAATAGCTTCTAACCTGGCCATTGGAGCAAATGTCTCAGTGTAATCAATGTATTATTGTTGACTATAGCCTTGTGCAACAAGTCTTGCCTTGTTTCTAACCATTTCTCCCTTTCCACTTAGCTTGTTTCTGAAAACTCACTTGGTTCCAAAAATGTTTTTCTTTGGTCTAGGTACTAGATCCCAAACATCACTCCTTTTAAATTCATTTAAC
Source organism: Cicer arietinum (assembly GCF_000331145.2). Classification (NCBI taxonomy): domain Eukaryota; kingdom Viridiplantae; phylum Streptophyta; class Magnoliopsida; order Fabales; family Fabaceae; genus Cicer; species Cicer arietinum. The sequence goes on from NC_021166.2 coordinate 22,743,142, forward strand.
CTTTCTTACATTGCAAGGATCCATTCATCATCTTCAAGTGCTTCATCAACAGATGTCGGTTCAATTGATGATAGTATACCAAACAAAGTTGTGTCTTTCAATGATCATCTAGTCTTCAAAGAATCATTTGCATTTCCAATGATCAAAATTTCAGAATGGGATGACTTATACTTCCATCTAGATCTCCCTTCTGACTTATCTATATTGCTTCTGACTTGGTCAGGTTCATCCCTTGATGATTTGTCATCTTCTAATTTACTTGTATCTTTTGATTTTTTAGGTTATTCTGGGTTGTCTGTATATGCTTCCTCTTGTTCCAATAAACCTGCATTATCATCAACTTGCTTTGACTTTTTAAGGTCAAGTTGTTTGTCATCAAATTTAACATGTATTGAATCTTCCATAATTTGAGTTTCCCTATTAAACACTCTATATAAGCTTTAGATCTTTTAGAGTATCCAATGAATGCACACTTTTGTGATATGGAATCAAACTTGCCAATATTGTCTTTAGTGTTTAACATATAACAAGTACATTCAAATTGTTTAAAGTATGAGATGTTAGACTTTTTACCTTTCCATAATTCAAATGGTGCTTTATTCAATATTGATCTAATTAAGATTCTACTTTGAATATAACATGCAGTGTTAATCGCCTCTACTAAAAAATGTTTTGCAATATTCATCTCATTGAGCATGGTTTGGTTTTGGCCATTTCTTGAAGGGATATATTCTTTCTCTCTACAACTCCATTTTGTTGTGGTGTTCAAGGATAAGAGAAATTGTGAGTGATTTCATTCTCATCACAAAAGCTTTCAAAAAAACTTGTTTTCAAATTCTCATCCATGATCACTTCATTACTTGTTTGCTAAATGCAATAAACACTTTGTGGCAATCATTACTTGTGTTACTTATTTCCCTTTTCATTCATTAATTGTTTGCTAAATGCAATAAATACTTTGTGGCATTTATCTTTATTTCTTAAGAATTTTACCCAAATCCACACAGTTTAATCATCTACTATCACAAACCATACTTCTTTCCATTTAGTGAGGTTGTTTTCACTGGTCCAAAGAGATCTATATGTAAGAGCTCAAGGGGTTTTGTGGTAGAGACTAAGTTCTTAGGGGTAAAGGAGTTATTTGTTTGTTTTCCCTTTTGAAAAGCTTCACACATAATTTCAGTTTTGTAGCTAAGTTTATGTAGACCTCTAACTAGTTGAAGTTTGTTCAATTTTGAGATTAATCTAAGGTTTGCACGGTCTAACCTTTTGTGCCAAATTAATTTCTCTTCATTTATTGACATTAGACCACTTAACATGTTGTTTCTCTAGACTAAACAAATTTATCATATATATATATATATGTTATTTTGCTTATGACCTGTAAAGAGTACATATTCATCCTTTTGACTAATTGTCTTGCATATTTTTTAATAAAAACATAATTATTATCACTTAACTGACTAATACTTAATAAATTATGTTTAAGATATTTAACAAACAAAACATCTTTAATAGAAGGAGATGTGTCATTACCAATTATGCCTTGTCCCATGATTTGGCCTTTCTTTTTTTCTCCAAAAGTTATTGTGCCTCATTTGATCAATGTTATGTCTTAGAACATATACTTTTCTCCCGTCGTATGTCGCGAGGATCCACTGCCCAGGTATCATGATTGGTGTTTTAACTTGGCTGCTAAGGACATGTACAACATAAATAATTTTGTTCTTAGGTACCCAAATTTAGTTGGGTCTTGGTTTGTTAGTCTTGAAGGGTTTCTTGTATTTAGCATATGACACAATAATTTAGAGTGACCTTTCTTATAGAAAACAATACACAAAATATCAGAGGGAATAAGTTTAGGTTCAATTATTGTTTCTTCAAATCCTAGACCTCTTTTACAGTTTATACTAACTCCATAAATCATAGAAACATACTTGCTTTTTTTCACACTATTAGCTAGAAAGTCCTGTAATGCTTATTCATATTTATCAAAATTACATGTGACATTTTATAAAGGTTTTGAAACAAAAGTATCTTTTAATGTTTTATTTTCATATTTAACCTCAACACTTTTAGTTTTTAAATAATTGATTTCTTTAGTTAAGTTTGCATTTACTTTCCTAAGTCCTTTCAGTTTTAGAAACAACTTGTGGTTTTTATTTAAGAAATCATTTATGGCATCAATCAAATCAAATCGGATTAAGTCAAAAAATATATCAATTTCTTCATCAACTGATTCACTTCCAGAGTCAAAATCAATGTCTATGTTGGATCTAGAGGAAGAGTTGGTATAAGCCATCATAACCAATTTTGCTTGCTCTTCATCATTAGAGGATTCATCAGAATCATTCAATGTAGCCATCAGAACCTTCTTCTTGGGTTTGGAATCTTTCCTCTAATGCTTCCCTTTTCCAGATTTGGACATTTAGACTTGACGTATCTAAGTTCATTGCATCCACAACATGTGTCTTTTCTTGTCAAATTTTTCATCCCTTTCTCTACTTAACTACTAGGAATATCTTTGAGGAAATATCTTATTTCTGTTGTGCCACATCTACTGAAGTTTTCTGGAAATGAAAGCCAACTTCTTATCTTTTGAGTCCATATTTTGATCATCTGAATCATTATCCTCTAATTCTGCTATTGCCTTCAAAACCTTCACAAAATCCCTTTGTTAACATCAAAAACACATTGAGGAATTGTTCTTGGGACCAACTTGGTTCCAATATAGTGTTCCATTAAGTATTTATTCCCTGATTGGTGTCATCCATTTGTGATATTGATGGGTTTTTTTGAACTCGGTTGTCATCACAAATTCTTTTATGCGAGAAGAGTGTATGATTTTTTTTTTTGCCTCCTTTGCCTCTCGTGCCAATTGATTTTGACACGAAGTCGACTCTAGTGTTTTAGGCAACCACAAAGATAAAATATTCAAGATTAAATTTTAATCACATATGACATCAAATTTATATTATCATGGATAATCGAAATCAAGAATCAGTCATTTCGCTATTCCAAATATAGAACATATCTACACGTGAATAAATGTCTCAAAATCACAACTTTCATTTTATAAACTGTAAAATTGGATTAACTATGTTTTATTTATAGACATTAAAAACTTAAATCAAGAAAATCACATACAAATAGAAACTTTCTTCTTTCTACTATAAAATTTCTCCCATTATTAGTTATTTAAGCACACAAATCAAGCTTTACACTAAACGCGTCAGAATAATCAACTTAACCATGTTATCATGATTAAAAATTTAACTTTTCATCAATTGCTTCAAGACTCATGTGGTGTTCATATAAATCAAAACATTAAAATTAAATATAAAAAAAAATCAAAACTTTAAATCAAAACTTGGAAAGTTATGAAACCAAAAACACATACAACATTTTGTTTGTCATGATATTTTTATGTTTTTTTTATTATGTTTTATGAAACCAAAACATATTACCCTTTTAATTTTTTACTAACAGGTATGAAACCAAAAATTGCCTAGAATTCTTTTTGTAGATAATTAAAATAAAATTCTAATCTTGGTTTAAGAGGGAGGGAAGCATGAGATATAACAAAGGAGGATAGTTTTTTTTTTCATCTCTTAATTGCACAAAAAAGATAAAATCATAATTAAGTTTGTAATGTTCATTTCAAAAATGAATTAAAGGTGGTAAGGAGGAAAAATAAGTTGGTGGATGGTGTCATAAATGAGGGAATGTACATTATTTACTCTCTTACTTGATTGAGACAAGGACATAAAGTCTACATTATGCCAAGACAACACATGAATTGTTAGAAAATCTTGTCATAAAGGAGAGCAAAAAGAATGAGTCTAATTGTTTTTTATACTAAAGATGTATGGACTAAATGTATTTTCAAGTAAGAACACTCATACACGAGGACCGAGTCTCACTAACTTACTATGTCTTATGCCGAATACTTATTTGATCCAAAATAAAACTAACGAACAATATAACTTCTAATTTAATTAAATAATTCAACTAATATTTTCATCAACTAAAATAAATCAAGCATTATAAAAATATCACTACAGGTCACGCACAATAAAATAAAACCAACATAACTAACACATCAATTTCATAGTTATCAAAATTAATCAAATAAACAAAATACACAATATTCTATTTAAAAAATAATCATGTCATAAATCGTACTCATATAATTGTCACACAAAAACAATTAAATAAAAATAAATTATAATTATTAAAATAAAATACATAATAATAAAAATTTATTTCTTTACATATAGAATAAATTATTAATTAAATGATAAATCATGACTATTTGTAAAAAAAACACATATAAATACATATGAAAATAAGTGTTACAAGAATCCAACCTTGATTTTTCTTCATGAAACTCCTTCCACCTTCAATGCGAAATTACACATTTGGGGTCAATTGTTCTTGTAGTTAAAGACATGTTATTTTTCTTTTATAATTAGAGAGAAACATAGTATTTATTTATTTTACTTTAGATTGAGACGTGTCCTCATTCTAAATTTTTTTTCATAAAAAAATATATTTATTTATGTTTTTGGTAATTACGGGCTAATAAATGTTGGGTCGGAGCGGTTTAACATTTGACCCGACAGCATCGAAAACGAACATACCTTAAAAGCCGACCTCGACGGCTTAGTTTCACTTTTCAGATCTCCCTTTTCCTCACGCCTTTGCACTGCTTTCATTTCCAGTTTCAGGTTAGATTTCGATTCCTATTATTTCTAACCCTTTGGAATATAATAGTAAAGCTTCAAACTTGTCATCCGTTATTATTGCTAAGCGTAGCTTGATTTACATATGCCATTGATGATTTTAATTGAACTTGCTTACTTGTATTACTTCAGTGACCTAAATATTTTTTTATTTATATTTAAATTTGTTAGATTGAGAAGTTAAAAAAAGTGAAAAATTCTTAACCTAATTTTGTTCATTTACCCTTTTTCTATCATCAATATCACTCTGTAAGAAACACGTAGATTTGTATCCATGTATGTTTTGTGTGAGATAGGATCAATTGATCAAACATTATATATTTATTTGGTTTAATGTTTATAGAAGATATGCATGATTGTGTGCTTCACTTGATCTTCTAGTGAAATCTTGTTGTAACATTTTGGTTTTGTAGGATTTTAGTTTAAGAAGATATGGCAGAGTCAAAACCTGGATTGAGAAAGCCAGTGTTCACTAAGGTTGAGCAGCTTCGCCCGGGGACTAGTGGCCACACTCTAACTGTGAAGGTTGTGAGTACTAAGATGGTGATGCAGAAGGGTCGTCCCGATGGTCCTCAACCTCGTCAAATGCGAATTGCTGAATCTTTGGTGGGTGATGAGACAGGGATGATTATATTTACCGCCCGAAATGATCAAGGTATACATATTATTTCTTCGATTTTGTAGCAAATATGCCGGTATAGAATTTCTTGTGTTATTGTTTTGACTTTGCCATCACACACTTATGTGTATATTTATCTTGGCATATTATGCTTTAAACTTGTTCAATTGTCAATTTCGTCGGCAACTGTTGCCCGTGATCCAATGTTTGTTAATTCTGGTCTCGTATTGTCCATATGATGGCGACAAATTAATAGTCATAGTTAAAAACATGCTATAAAAAACATCATGACGTGTAAAATTTAAGTTCATTAAATCCTCATGTTGTTATGAATGCCAAATAAAATCCGTAGTTCACGGGGAAAGAGCTGAGAAATGGAGAAGAGAGATAGAAAAACAAAATTTGTGTTGATTAACTAAACGACAAACAAAGAAAGGAGAAAATTCTCCTTCCATTGACTCTGCCTTCAACTCAGGGTTTTCCTTTTTACAACCGAGTCACTATTCTGTTTTCGCCATAACTAACGAATCTGAATGCCTCTCTTCTATTTAAGCTAATTTCACACAGTAAGCCTAACAAAAACCAACCAACCACTTCATTCTTACAGCTCTTCTTACTGTTTAAATGTTCTAATTAACTATCCTTTGGGCTTTATCACAAATGCTATGTTGTAACCTGTAACTCTGTAGCTGATTTCATAACTAAACTAATCATAAGCATCGCATGAGTCTAGGTTAAAAAATAATCAAGTCCTAACACGATTAAAATGAAGAAATACTATTAATATTCTACTCAGAGGTGCAGCTTTGAAGTTAGTGTTGTATTTTGACAAAAAGGGTCCTATTTTCCATGTTCATTTCAGTAAGATTTTCTAGCACCAATGCCAATCATGTCACCTTTCAGATCATGATATTAAAGAAAAACAAAACTTTATTAGAGATGTCTTTTTGTCCTATTTGTGTCATGAAGAACTTATTTCCTAAGTGGTTCACATCAAGACAGACTCATGCAACGAGTTGTGTGCCTTGCCATGATAAATAAGAAAACACTGATTCTGTAGTTCATGCTTTTATTCACAGCATTTCCTTATTCTCCATGATTTGGATTGCCAAGTGATGGTATTTCCAGAATCCTTGATTCGTTTTTAATTGCACGACATTCAGACATATTGTGTTGTTTTAGCAACGATGGCTAAGAGATTGATTTTGAATTTACCTATTATGCATGTGACATTAATAAACTTCATTTTTTTCTATCCATTTCTGGCTTTAAGAAAATTAAATATTTCTATTTTTTTATCTATGTAATTAAACTATAATTATGCCAAAGGCCATATGTTGGTTCAGCAATACTTATTGTGAGTATTTGATGAACTAATATGCTGACTTAGTGATATGTTAATCTTATATGATAGGAAAATAATCTCATCCTTTGATTAGTTTATCACTTAATGTCAGCCTTTGTGGTCCTATCTTTGCTGACTTGTGCTTGTTTAGGTAAGATGTCTCTTTAGTTCTATTGTAGACATATGTGAAATTTTTGAAAAAAAAATCTATGCCCTCACGTATATGTATAATGAATCAATACAAATTTCCTCCTTTTCATGCCATAAAATGTTTAACTACTATATACTAGTTATACTATCCATAATTGAGGGTGATACAATGACTTGACCATAATCTTTGAATAATGAACAAAACTTGAAAAATAAAATAGTTTGCCTATATCCTTGTATTATCCTCCAGTCTTATGTAGACAACTGACATGCCTAACTTTTTTACATATTATTTATTCTTTCTTGAAATGTTTTGAAGAACATGCTTTAGTAACTATAGGAGATATAGAATACCACAGATATGAAATATGTTGTAATTGGACAAAGCAAATTAAAGCAGAAAAAAAAAAACGGAAGACTTAGCTACTAGCAGAGGACAAAATGTTGTGTTGTTTATTGTGCAAACTGAGTTAGTTACATCTTTTTTTACATTGTTTTGTTTCTGTTTTTTTGTGCATTTCTTTGTTTGGGTGTTATCAAATATCACTCACAGCTATGTTGTCAGTCACGGATAGCGGGATCGCGGATAGTGGGATGACCGCTATTGTGAAGACCAAAAATCAATATATAAGCTAAACATAAAATACAAATGGTAGACAAAAATACTAAAAAGTAGCAAAAATAAAGGGGTAATCATCGTAATATTTCATATCCAAAATGTAACATCAAAATTAAGATCTAATAGTAATAACAAATAGTGGAAGAAGAATTGAAGAAGTAACGAGAAGAACTAAAACAGAGGAAGAATAATGAGAAGGGTTGCAGCAGTTAACTGGAGGAGCAGAAGAAGAAAGGTCAAGAAATAATTAAATAATACGGATTTGGGTGCGAAAAGACTCAGATACCCTTAATGAAATTACATAATTAAACAAAACCTGTAAAAACCGATTAGCAGGTAATGGATCCGGGTCCGAGCGCAACACATCAGTGCATTGGGGCGCTATTCGTGGCCGCGTTCGCCGCAACCGGTTACGGCGGTTTCACGGCCAGACGCGCTGCAGGGACGACATCCGGCACACCGCGTTTCCGCTATCCCACGGTGCCGCCGTTGTTTTGGCTTTCTGCCGCCATCCACCGTCAATAACACTTAGTTGCACATCGAAAATATCTACAAGTTATTCTTAGTCTTATTGTTTCAAGTATTTAGTTTGGTCTTGTACTTGTATTATTACAATGAACTGGACCTAATTATTGGTATGAATAAGACCACCTGTTTATTATCGTGTATTGTATTAATACATTCCATATCAATCTGAAAGGATATTGTTGACAGCATCCTTTCTCTCTCTCTTCACCCTTTCCTGCGAAAACCTTACAATTCAACAGCAAATCCTTTTTCCTTCGACCAGCTTTTGTTGACTAGGTTTGTTGGTTGCAATTTATGCCACACTTTGGTAAATTTGATTGGAGTGCATCTCGAACATGTTCAAGGGATTTGTTTGATGAGTATTTTCTTTGAGATAAAATGAGTGAGACATATAGTTCTACCTAGTGTATAAAATGCGTCTATCTTGCTTTAGCAATGCTTTTTTTGTAGTTCTATATTCTTAGTTTAGGATGATCTCTTATTATCCTAAACTACACGCGATCTTTCCTTTTTGGTCTCGTCTAGCCCGGTCATATTACTTGGTTGTTGTATAAGATTATATAGTTAAGGTTTTCTTTTTTTTTGTTTCAACTAAATTAGTACCACTGCTGCTCTGGATTAAATTTATTTTTATGAGTAACGGTTATGAAGTAAAAGTAGAGGCTAAACATTTGTTACTTGGTTATGATATAAAAAAATATATACACTGTTCACTTCTACCATGGCAGACATGAGGAAATTCTAATTACATAATACTGTAGGCACAAATGCAATCTTAGCTTCATTTGTGTTATAGTTGAAATATTGGGAAGAGAGAATGGTGGAGCAATGTATGAAATGGGGATGTGACATTTGTTTAACTTTAAGTAGAATCGCCAGATGTGATAGTTGTTTAACTTTAAGTAGAATCGCCCTATGTGCGGTTATTGCATCATCTGTTTTTGAAATTTTATGGGCTTTGCTTTTCAAAATCTAAAACATGATAAAATATGTAATTTTCAAGGGCGAGTGTGCATTATGGTTTCTTTTTGTGCTATTGTTATGTTTGTATCTTAAAGTAGCATTATTATCTTAGTTTACATTTATGTGACTTGATGGAGTTTGTAGCCATTTGGGCAATGAACAATTGCCACTTCCTCTATCTTTTATAAGGAATACTGTTAATTTACCTCCATAATGTTGAGAATTGTTGATTCATTAGGGTAAGCAATGAATGAATTAAATTCTTTTTAATGGCTTAGAATACCATCCATGTTCAGTAAAATTATTGAAAATGTCTTAATGTTAAAAATTTTCTTTTGTTCAGTGGATCTGATGAAAGAGGGCTCTACTGTCATTTTGCGAAACGCTAAAATTGACATGTTTAAAGGATCAATGAGGCTTGCCGTGGACAAATGGGGTCGTGTCGAAGTCACAGAACCCGCTGATTGCACCGTTAAGGAAGACAATAACCTTTCCCTTATCGAATATGAACTGGTTAATGTTGTTGAGTAACTTGTTGGAATAATTTGCAACTTCTAATGTGTTATAATGAAGAATAAAACAAATCCAGCAACTAGGAATAGAGATTTGGAAGCAGTAGTACCAAAGAGTTAATTTCTTCCAGCTGAATCAGTGGTTCTTATACCACTGAAACAGACATGTTGTGATGATGATGATGTGCACTGCATTAAATGAAAGATAAGGAAATTTGCTTCCAAATCTTGCTTTTTGTTTTGCTATCTTTTAATTATGGATTTTGTGCATCTTTGCTACCTTTAGATTATATGTACCAGATTATATTATATGTGGAAGACAAGCCTTTTATAGTTGATGTAATCTTCGTTTTATTTTGCTTTTATACTCCTAATTATGACCAACGGATGTGCATTCTTAATGTAGTGATAAAGTGTCTAAGTGGACACTTTAAACCATAACTGATAGAGAAATGCTAGGCCCCCATGATTTATTTTTACCATAAAGTTCTCAAATGATGCATTTTAAAAATCTTACTAGATTCAATCATCAATTAATTTTCATATATTTTTTTTTAATGTCCACATATTACGGAGGCAACTGTAGAAATGCAGTGACTATAAATAAATTGGATCCAATATTCCAATTTCTATATCTTTGATATTATGAGTAAAAAAAATCTATTACATGTTAAAAACATTTTATCAACAATTTTATGGACTCGTTTTACTTTACGTGTATTTAGATGGATTTATTGGATAAACTACATAGTTTAAATATAAAAAAAAATGTTCTTGAGTATCCTAAAGACATTGATTAAGAAAATAAATATAAAAATTTAAGGTTAGGAATGTTGTATTCAACTTTTTTCATAGCATTACTTCTATTGCAAACTAAATTATTCAATTCTCCGCAATTATTATAATTAAATGCTTTTATTATTTTGAAGAAGATGAATCATTGAGAAAAGTACAACTATTCAATTAATTAATTAATTCTATATATTAATTTTTGTAATTTCAAAAATACCCTTATTTTAGGAGGAAAATGTTTGCTTCAATAACTTAAAAACTTTTATACATAAAGATCTATTATTTGCAAGGAGATGAACCATTGGAAAAACTACAATTATTCCATTAATTAATTAATTAATTTAATACATTAATTTTAATAATTTCAAAAGTACCCTCATTTTAGGAGGAAAATGTTTGCTTCAATAACTTACAAACTTTTATATATAAAGATACTTTATCTATCATATATTTAATGTCACATTTAAAATATTTGTTTGTCTCATTATTTATCATTTTAAATTACTAAGGAAATATTAATTTCTTATCCTCTATTATACTTTATTTATTGTATTTTAACTCACTACTTTACTAACTACTACTTTCATCCTTATAAGACTTTCTTGCAAACTATAAGGTTACTTAAAAGTAAATTTAGCTCATCTTATGATACAAATTAGTACATTCAAATTATTTTATTGTTACACTTAATATAAAAATGTGGACTAAAGGTTTTGGGGGATTTGATTCTTGTTTACCGGGCACTTGACATGCTATGCTGACACGTCTATGATTGTCACTACAATTGTTTATAAACTATAATTGTGTTCATTCTTAGTCCATCATTTCCCAGTTTGAACTTTGAATTATATGACAAAAAAGATTGACCTATTCTCTCCTCTGGCATTTTATATGGGTCATTGCGGATGAAAACTGAAAAACAAAGTTCACTTACTAGCATGACATTTATTACTTGGTTTGAATTAAGGGAAGATACTTCCATTAATATTTTTATTCTCTATGTGGTAGTTTGCTTACTTGGTCCATATTCCATAATAATTCATTATGCAACACTTTTGCTAGTGGAATTCAAGTTTTCAACAACCATAAAATGCACATGACATTAAGAATGTGAGGCCCGCAGGCTGCAGCACTTCAAGGCACATGTCTTGTTCATGATTATAGCATATGGTTGGGCTAGGGAAGTAATTGTCATGGTATTCATTATTTATAAACATTATCAATTTATAATGGTACAATTGGTAGATACACCCAACAAACTTTGGGGATGGAGGCTAATGCAAAATCATGATCTCCTCTGTACATAGTCCCTACGTAAATAATACTCCCTTTGTCGCATGATAATTGACATATATTTTATTATTTTATACAAATTAAAATAAAATAAATTACTGAATTGCCTTTATTAAGTATAAATGTAAAGTAGAAGTCTTTAAATCATAGTTTAATTGACAAATATCGATATTATTAGGTTGAAAATTATGTCTTGAATTTAAATTCGAAATTTCGTAAATAAATTTATAAGTAATACCGAAAACTAATTAATGTTTATTCTATCTATAAATTTGCTTATATGACTAATCTTCTATGGATATTAATTGGATAAATTACCTATAATTCATCAAAGATAAAAAGTAAAAAACCATTTTGCTATGTATAAGTGCATGTTCTTACTTAAATAGCTTGCTTGTACAAGAATATGTATTAGAGATAGTATAAGGTTCTCTTAATAATGTTAATGAAGACAAGAACAATATCCCATGTGACTCCAAGTAGAGAGATCTGAAGTGTTGGTGGATTGAATTGAATCGTTTAAGGAGACATGATCTAAGGTTTTTAATAAGTGTACTTCAACTTTCTTATTAAAATATTCAATTGTTCCAAACTTACAATTAAATTTAATACAATATATCGCATATCCAATTTCTAATATTGGATCTAAATCCTAATTAATTAAATGAAAACTTTGAATGTCATTTATACTCTATAAAAATAAAAATAAAAAATAATTTATTTTTTAAAATGTGTGTTCATGTTTTTAAAACAGTTTCTTGAAGTAAATTATTTATTGAAACTTCAATTCCGAAAATATTAAAAATATAAATAATAAAAATAGTTTTTTTTTTGATATTTTAAATATTTTTAAAAATATAGATAATTGTTCACTAAAACTTTTTTACTTTCTTATTAAAGAGTAAAATTAATGTAAATTTTAGAAAATAAAAAATAAAAAATACATTAACCTAATACACGACACTTAAATTTTGTTTTACACAAAATAAATTAGATCAATTTTGTATTCTATTTCATTAAATTAAATCAATTTATCAATACTTAGAAAGTCTTATGTGAATACAAAGTTTAAGCAATATATTTAAATATCAAAAAAAGAAAAAATTAATAATGAATATAGATATGTATTTTTTATATATACTTAAATAATACTACTCTAAAATAAAATATAAATAAATAGAATGAGTAAAAAATTAATGTATGTCGAAAAAAATATTTATTTAAAGATTTTCAGTTTCACTATTTAAGTATTTCTCATCAATAACCTTGAAAACCATATCCAATAGAGCATAGCTGAGCTGTACACAAACACGATAATGGTGGGCAATAACTAAAAGTGTGGGCTAAACTATAGAGTACGGTTCCACCCAATTAAGTATAACACCATCCATTGTCTTCCTTTAACTGGTACCCACATGGCTCATAAGAAAATGATAAAAGCAGGAAAAGAGGAAAGACATATTAGAGCAATGGATGAGAAAACAAAGGCGAAGTGTTGGTGAGAATGCAAAAGGGACAAATTAGATTACGATTGATCAACGTCATGAGTTACATACAATACAATTAATAATGTGTGGGAAGTTACTCCTTGTGTTTAGGAATAAGGTTACAATTTTTAAAGTTATATTTTAAAATTGTACTCCTTGTCCTTGATAGTTTAAGGTTTCATTTTTATTTTTGAGGAATAAGGTTGCAATTTTTTAGAAGAAAACAAAACTTGAAGTTACAAATATTGGGGTTAATTTGTTTGTGTTGGTGTATTGCTTTTAGTTGATAGCATTTGTTTAACTTGGTTTTTAGGCTGAGCAAGCTGCCTTATGGTGATATAGTGCATTTTAAAGGACATGATTTAGTAAGTGTTCTACGTTTCTTCGTAGATAGATGGTTGGTAGTTGTTTCTCAATATGATAAATGTTAATATGTATTTCAAAGATATTTGTTAAGAAATTAAATATATAAATTTTTTATTTTTATAATAATGTATTAAACATCTTTGAAAGTTCTAAAATTATATTTTAAACTAAAAATTTATATTTTTAGAATTTGTACTGTATAAAAGTGTTTTATATTAACATCCAATAAAATTTTACAATTTTGCTCCATTTTTATTAAAATATTTTAAAATTAGTTAAATAAGTTTTTAATTTCTATAGAATTTTGAAATTTTATTTTTAGTCTCTATAAAAAAATTTTCAACTAATTAGTCTCTAATTTTTTTATTTACTTTTAATTACTATTTTAAATTTTTTTTGTAAAAATTGATACGTTTAATTCCTTAAAAAAGTTTCTAATAAATCAAAATAAAGAAAAAAATAATTTAAGGGCTAAACTAAAAATATATCTAACTATTTTATAATATGTATTATGACATAAATAAATCCTGATTTCCCATTATATGTTAGTAGGATCTACATATCTATTAATTTCGTAAAAATATTATGAAAAGATAAATAATTTTCTAAACCAATTTTTTATGTTTTATTTTCTTTGATTTGTATTAGGAACCCTTAACTAACATCTTAAATAACATTTTAAAAAAGAAACATTAGTTTCATAACAAATATTCTCTCTTGCTAAAATTTTATAAGAAACAATGGGATAAAAATTCAATCAACAAAAATGAATGTATCTAATCTATATTATGAATCAGAACTAAAAGAGTAAAAAAAAAAAGTAGAAATGGTAGGCATGGTTTTAAAATTAGTTATGATAAAAGTCAAATATTTGTAATTATCTAACAATTATTAATTAGTGACAATGCTCACATTGATAAAAGATAGAACTTTATAAAGAGCTGATACCATATTATATTTTTATATTTTATATTGTGTTTAATCTATACTTACAAAACTAACTTGTAAAATGAATAATGTCTCTATAAAATTTTATATAGTTTTATCTCTTTTCAATGTGAAATTTAAATATTACAATAATAAAAATTGAAAAAAGTATTCCTAAAAAAAAATTTGAAAAAGTTGATATATAATTAATAGTATAATTAAAAGCAAACTTTCATTGATTGACATTATAAAATAACATGCGTTTAATTTATAGTTCGGTTGGGGAATTAAGAGAAACCGAAAGAGATTTAAGTAAAAAATCTTAAGTTCCAAAAACTAACATAACTTTATTACTCTCTTTGTCTCACAACAAATGTTATTTAAGATTTTTACACATATATTAAAAAATATAATAGTTATAAGAAAAATGAGAAGTTATTTTTACCAAACTACCCATCTTAACTATTAATGAATTTTTCACTTTTATATATACAAAATAATAATAATATTTTAAAAATTGTGTATATAGTAATAATTAAAGGGTACTATAGAAAAAAAACTAATTAAAATTGCATCCAAAATTATGAATGATATTCATTTTGAAAAAATTATTTTACTATAATAATACTCATTGTGAGACGGAGGAGTTATTGCTAACATTTTCTTATAAAAAAGGAAAAAAAAACATCTTGAGGTTCTTTACATTTTCATGAAAGTTATAGTTTGGTCTTTTATTTTCATTTTGTAATGCTTAGTCCTTTAAGTTTAGCTCAGATTCTATTTATATATTTTAACTTTTTATTTTTTTTATTTTGTCATTTACGTTATATTTTCTTTACACCGTTAGTCTTAAAGTTATTAAATTACACATATAGTTCATTAAATTTGATAATTTTCTTGAATTACTGTTAAATATAATTCAAATAGCATAATGAGTTGACTATTCAAGTTACTTTACAAATGAATGAAATTGATAATATTGATCATGTTAAAGGACATTGATTACCAAATTTTTAAAGACTATTTGTGTATCTAGATTGACTTAGAAAAATCAAGAAATATAGATTATTTATAAGATTTAATGATTGTTTTCTAAATGATTAGTGTGACTTAGTTATTGTTGCAACGTTCTATAGAATTTTTAATAATAAAATATCTTTAATTGCATTAATTATTATTTAAAATGAAAAAAAAAAAACTAGCAATGTAAAACATAAAATAGTTTAAAAGATTAAATTAGAAAGTAAAAAGTTAAAAGCATCATTTTATTATTATTGGAATGGAACCATACAAATTGTTTTTTCAGGCAATTTTGGAATAACGGCTTATTATTGGAATGGAAACATGAAATTGAATAAGAAAACAAAATTTTCTTCTTTGATTGTTATAAAATTTTCAATGGTGAACAAATGTTGATCTCTAACATATGATATAAAAATAAATCTATTTCTTCTATGTTTCATTCAGAAACCAAATACAGGCTACATGTTAAAGTTTCAAGATATTTCTTTTGATTTTTTCAATTTTGTTTTTTTATTCTGGTTTTTAAAGTTTCAAGATATACCAGAAGAAGTTTAAACATATTTTTCTAAAAAAGAACTCATCTAAACACTCTCTTATTACGAATATCGGGCAGAACCCTTATTATTATTTTAGATTAAATATTTTTTTATCTTTTTATTTTGTAGATTTATTATTTTAGTTTTCTTATTTTTCAATGTACTCCAATTTCTAAATTTGAAAATATAATACCTCAATTTTTAAAATCTCTTAAATTTTTTCCAACACAAAACTTGAAAATTATTTTTTTAACGTGTTAAGTTGAATAATAAGTTGAAAAAGTCACAATGTGATAAACCAATACATTTATTTTAGAAAATGTAATTTTGTCCTAATTATACATTTTCTTCATTTTTTTTAAGAAATGCTTTAATTATATGAAAAATAAAATAATAAGATTTACTTTATACATCACCATGAGTCTTGCTATCACAATTCAACTTGCAAATGAGCATAAATCTCAAATTTAGGGTTGGAGAAGTTTTTAAAATATTTTAAAAATTTGTGGACAATATTTTCAAACTTAAAGGTAAATATACTAAAATTGTAAATTAGTGACAACAGAGGAATGCTGTTATTATTTTTGTGTGAAAAAAAAACCTTTTTATTAAGAAGAAATTAAGGCAAATTTTGTCAAAAAATTATTAATATTTAAAAGTATACAAATAATATATATGTAAAAAACTATATTTTAGTTATTTTAAATTATTAAGGGGAAAATTCTCCTTCTATCACTTTCCTCTTTTCTTTTTCTTTTCTTTTTCTTTTCTTTTTCTTTTCTTTTCATTTTGTCAGATCAATTGTTTCATCATTTTTTAAAAATCGTTTGGAAAAATTTGGTTCTACATTTTCCAAAAGCAATCCAACAATCTCTTTAGAAAGTTCATAAACATACACTTTCTTTTTTAATATTATTAGTTTCTGTTTATATATTATTTTAAATTTTAAATTATAATATTAACTACCCATTTCGTTTTTTTAATGAATTATCTATTTGATAATTTTATATGGATTAAAAGATATATAAATGAGAGTGAGAGTTATATTTTTATTAAATTACCCTTATCAAATATTTTAATGTATTATCATTATCTAAGACTAGTCCAAGAGCCTAACAAGGCAAATTAGGTATTAGGCTTTAAAAAAATTTAAGTAAAAATATAATAAATTAGTTATAGATTTTACCTAATTCAGTTAATTAAGATTAGAGTCTACACTAAATTCAAACTTGCAGTAAAACTTTTGTTTTTGTTTTTCATTTTTAAATATATGATTACTATAATATTTTTGTAAGCTTGTAAAATGTTGGGTCAGCTCTTTCACTATCATTAATGTAAAGTGAAATATATTAAATTAAGAGTGATGTATTTCATATTAATTAAACAATACAATTAAAAAATAATAATGAATATTGATTTAAAATTAAAATAATCATCCATTTTGATACAATTGAGTGATATATTTTGAGTTATTGCTGTTTTTTCTCTTGAGCGGAAATACTCTGATTTAGGAAAACAAATGGCCAGTCAGTTATTATATTAACCGTGATTTTACGAGTAAAAAAGAAATTGAAAACGTGATTTTAAGTATGATTCTACCAACAAAATGATTTTCTCTTTGACTATATAATCAATTAATATAGCACGTGCAATGTGGGTTCATAAGACAATGGTTTCCAATCTAAGTGCAGGAGTGCCGGAGACACGTGGGAAATGGGAATCAAATAAGTGATTTTTCGCTTCTTCAAAAATAATAATGTTAATACTAATACTAACTACAACATAGAAATTTATTAGTTCTCAACAGATATTTAAACCAAAAAAAACTCTTGACATGATATTTTTTTTATGCAAAACATCTTTGTAAACAAAATATCCTAAAAAAAAGTTATTAGATATGCATGAGTTTAGTTTAATATAACAAAATCACCTCAAAATTTAGATTATTTAAAAATAATTAAATATAAAATAATAGTATAATTCTTATAATTAATTATTTTTAAAATTTGAGTTGGACCTTCACAACTGTACAAAATTGACTTATAGGGTGAAAATTATGAATCACTTATACTTTATCTCATTTAATGTAAGACTCATAACAATTGTTAAGTACTATAATCAACTAAACTTTAAAATATGAGTGTTTATTATTCACCGATATGTTAAGATTGCAACTCATCACAATCATCTCCGAATGAGTATCAACTAATCCAGGAAAAAAATCAATGTAGACGGCTCTTTTTCATATTATCCCTATTTTCTTCTTCTTCTTTTGTTTTAAGGCAATTTTTGATTTGAAATTACATTTTTCACTCTATTTTTTTTTATTTTGTTTGTGATTTATTTGTCCAAGTCAACGTAGCTTTGTTCGCCGTTTTATGTCGTTTTGATTTTCAATTTTATTGCGATGTTTACTTAATTCAGATCGACAAATTAACTTCAATCCAATATAAATGCAATCATTGAATTTTGCATCATCAATATTATAACTACATATACATTTATATTTTATACATTTATATTCTAGACATTTCAATTTCATTATATCCGTAGACTTTACCCA
Organism: Cicer arietinum; assembly: GCF_000331145.2. Taxonomy (NCBI): domain Eukaryota; kingdom Viridiplantae; phylum Streptophyta; class Magnoliopsida; order Fabales; family Fabaceae; genus Cicer; species Cicer arietinum. The sequence goes on from NC_021166.2 coordinate 22,761,610, forward strand.
ATTTATAATGTTTTATCGTTTTATAATATTAATCTGAATATTATAATTTTATTTATAAATTTCTTTTTTTATCAATATATTTTTATCAATTTGAATGAATGTCGTGTGGAAAAAAAAAATAACAGTCTTCTCCTTATAATACTATAACATGGAACTTCGTTTGATGAAATGAAATCAAACACCAGTATAAAAAACATAAAAAAAGAAAGAAAAAAAAACCATATTCGACATTTTTTTTATTTAAATAACAACCACTCATATTTCCATAAAAACAAAAATTAACAACCACTTATATATCTTGTTAAATTTTAATGATATCAAAATTTGCCCCCTAATCTGTCATATATTAGACAAATAAACTTTATTTGCAGGTTTACAGCCACATGCATACATATTGCTTCAAACTATTTTTATACATCCGAAAACAATAATATATATGGTCCAATATGCTTAAAATGGTCAGAGCCTCTTATCCTTCATTGAAATGTCATTTTACGTGCTAATTTCCTTTTTATAAATAATGCACAATTTTGATAAGATCAGTTTCGCATTCGATGTGGGGTTTTTTCTTTTGTCAAAACAGGAGTGTAGAGACAGAAACAGAGTTATCATAGCCAGTAGGCAGAGTAATTCAAGTTAGGACATGAAAGGTATATATGTGTACATATTCATCAAAACTTAATGTTTCTTTTTCTATATACCTAAACATGTTAAAAGACAATCGCTTATATTGTTAAGACACGAAGATATTTGGAAAAATTAGAAGATTATGGCCAGTGACAGAGGTATCATATTTATGGTCCACAAATTAGTGAGTGTGTCATCTATTTTTTCGGGTTGTGCAAGTGCATGTGTGAGAATAAAATTGATGGAACAAATTGAGTAGGTATAACGACTTTCTATTTTTAGGCTACCGACAGAGATCAATTTCAATGATCACCTTCTAACATTTAATAAAAAACCTCTGCATTAACTAGGGACCTTGCATTTATCATTGCATTTATCATGTGCTAATAAAAACATTGAAATAAATAATTAAAAAAAATTATTGAGATATCGATATAAATATTGTTTTCTTTTAGAGTTTTAATTCATTAATACTATTTTACTTCTCGAATGAACTATATTGTCTAATAATCAATATAGTTTAGACTAGGTTCGGAATTCTAATATAAACTATAGTGACTATAAACTACCTTTTTAATTAGGGGTGCGCAAAATATATAGTTAATTGGATTCTATTGATAAATTGAACTGCACTGCATCAACAAAAATCAAATTAATTAAATGGTTCTTGAATTGAACTATATATTTAAAACAAATTAGTTAATCAAACTTAATTCAAAAATTGATTTAACTATTTTAAAACTTTTTTAACCTCAATTAAATTTCTTTCTTTGAAATATTTTGAAATTTGTTTTTCTCAGAAAAATTTTGAGAAAAAAATTGAAAATATTTTTATCTTGAAATTTTATTTCAATAAAAAAAGGAAGAGTTTTTTTCTCAAAAAAGAATTTTATTGAAAAATTTTTTACATCAATTTTTCTAAAAAATAATTGAAAAGTTTTTTCTCGAAAAACAAATTGTCAAAAAAAATTTGAAATTCTTTTCTAAAATTTATTTTTTGAATAATTCACTGAACAACTAATTCGAAATTGATTTTTAACTAGAAGTCTATTCGAAATACCAAATTGATATAGATTAGACTCAGTCATGTAAAGTTAAATATCATCAAAATTTTAATTCAATAATACTATTTCATTATCGAATGAAACTGGTATAAATTATACTCGTTGTAGATCCATTGGCTTTTTGCCGTTTGCCGTTTGCATTTTGGATTTTTTTATTTATGGTTTTGATTAGCTTGGTTCATACGTAATCATGGCTTTATACAATTTTGAAATTTCTTTTTGTTTGTTCTCATTTGGTGGTAATTATAACTAGCCGTTTGTGTATTGGATTCTAAATAAGATATTATTGGCATATATAACTCTTCGTTCAATCATTAGACCTTGGCTTGTAAAAGATAAAAATCAATCAATAATTGTGTGCATACTCTACTCATGTATTGGAATCCAATGAGAAACATGCTTTTGGTTGTCCTCATACTTAACCAAAGGCTAAAAATTTAAAGTTTCACTGACAAAGTTCTTACAAAAAAAATAAAAGGTTAAGATATTTTTTATGAAAAGAAGAAGTGTTCCCTCTCTTTTCCATTTTCACTATTTACAAACTTGATAAATCATGACCCCTCCATCTTTTAATTTAACAGAGGGCCTTGATGTTGTTGAAAAAGAAATGGAGCATAATTAAAGTGTGAAATATATGTTTTCGTTGAAAAGATAAAGTAGAGAGAGTGATCATAAAATAAAGGAAAGAAGAGATTCTATTAGCGAAGCTTTTGTAATGTAACTTGTTCATGCCCGGTGTGTTTTGATGTGCGCAATGTTGGCCTGGCCACTTTTAGTTGTTGCGTATTTTTACACTTTAATATTTATATATTTACTCAAAATCTTATTTTTCTTTATTTATCTTTCTATCACTGATATACTAAATCTATCTAATCAGTCTCTATTCTTATTTCTTTTAAACTATCGATTGATATTTGGATGTACACTAAATATTTTCTAAAATAAAAAGCAACAAATTTTTTATTTATTTAAATATGCTTAAAGTATCTCACTGGTAATAATATGTTAAATATATGTTATGGATATCAATTATCATTTGAAAATTAACCGAAGATGTGGCACTTAGGTAAGTGTGAGCAGTTTTATTGGCTAATGTCGTTACAAATTCAATATGAGTTTTTGTTGAAAGAAAAGAATAAATGCCTACATTCTCCAAGTTTGGTCACATCATTTGCATTATTGTTGAAGTGATTAACAAGAATTATGGAGTCAAGCTCAAATTCAATAGGTCTATTAACAATCTCTTCATCTCATTTAATAACAATGAAGAAAAAATATTGTGTATAATTCTTCTCTTAGATCCCAACAATGAAATAAGGATCCTTTTTATATAGAGAGTAAAACAAATTAAAGTTAAAAATAAGGGAAAATGGTAACAAAAGTAACTAACTCTAAACTATTTTAATAACAAACTCTAACTAAGATAAACAAATGAGAAATGATAGTTATGATAAACTAACATCCCCCCTCAAACTTGAGTGGATATTAAGAAGACCAAATTTGGAGGTTAAATATGTGAAAGGACCAAAGTGTAAGGACTTTGTTAGTATATATGTAATCTGCTTTGAAGTTGAAATTGGCAGCAAATGAATGACCCCAACTTGAATTTTGTCGCGAACAATGTGACAATCCATCTCAATATGCTTCGTGTGCTCGTGAAACACCGGATTGGAGGCGATATGCATGGCTGATTTATTATCACAAAAAATCTGCACAAGTGCTGAATAAGAGATCTGGAAGTCAGCTAACAAATATAACAACCACTGAGCTTCACATGTGGTGTAAGCAAGAGCATGATACTTTGCTTCAAAGGAAGAGCG